>NW_027108122.1:2589321-2623391 GCF_000696795.3 Halyomorpha halys | reverse complement strand
AAAAAAAATAATAATAATAATAATAATAAAAACTCTCCTAAGATACAAACAAAAGAATAGACAAGATAAACTATAAATCGATTTTATACATTATCTCATTTCTCTAAAAAATGGCTCTTAACGATTTTTATTGAATTCATTATATATACGTATAATCAATCTTTAATATAATGCTAGGTACCATTTTTAATAAAATACTTTATGGGGGCTCAAATGCCGAGTTAAATTTTTTTTTTTTAAAGTTCCTATAATTTCTTTATTTTAAATAATTTACCATTTTGCATTGTTAAAAGTGTTAAACAAATGTATAAATATGAACTATGAAAAAATTGAACATTAGAAAGAGCAGTTTATAGACAGAAAATAGGAAACAGCCGAACTTGCCCAATTTCTCTATTCCAATTACATGTACACGCCATTATTATATTTTGTTATATTGTCTATATTATTGGTAGGAACAAAGTAAATATTCTCTGTTTTAAAATAAGAACTTTTATAAAAACAGAAATATAAAATTTTATCCCTTGAAATGTTCACCCTCCAGGGTGGTAAGTGGAAGTTTGATGCTTATCGGCACCTGGTTTTTTTACAAATAATAAAATATTTTAGCCATGTCAAGATTATGAAAAATTGTAAAGAACATTTTTCAACAAAAGAAAGTTTTTTATCACACCTAACTCGAGTTATTAAAATCAGTTAAACTATTATATTTTGTGTACATTAAATCTAAAGTAAGTTGCACATAAACCATTTATTCCCCCCCCCCAACAACAACAAAAAAATTCATTTGGTGTTGAATATTGCTAAAAAGAATTTTATTTTATTTCTATATCTCGGTGCAACCATATGTCGACTAGAACGGTGATCAATAGGTTCAAAGAACCCATCCCATTTAACGGCCCTATCGAACTGTTTCGCCAGATTGCTTTGCGTTGCGGTTATTATTTAACAAAGAAATCCATTTATTAAATATTATATAAAACGATAATTCATTAAAAGAATAAAACAATAAAAACCATAATCACCATTACATCTATTAGATATTAATAACTAACTGATGTGAACCCGTTAGAACTCAAGGTTAGTGACTGGAGGCCAAGCCAGTTAAATGATTTACTATAATAATCAATAAAGTTTGATATATGAATACACATGTTACGTATTTAAAAATATATGCATCGTCATCTTTATACTAATACCACCTAACTACATTTTTTATCTGAAGTAAAGCTCTAAATGAATTGAGTTTGGTTTATTTATATATCGGTTTTAAAAGTAATTGCAGAAAATAAATGCAACAAACTTCAGTATATACTCAAAACTTTACTTTAGATGAAAAATGTAGTTAAAAAGTTTTGGAATTAATGTCGCCTTTTTTTTTTTTTATTATTTTTAATTATTAATAGGTACTTTCTCAATTTTATTTTAAATCTGTAAAATAACAAAAAAAAATGATTAGAGCTGAATTCATTTTGTGATGTGATGGCCAGTATTGGAAATTATTACTTGTATCTGGTTATTCCCATCTCTAATATTGTTTTTTTATGTTTGAACGTTTATCTTTCTTACTAATCACAACCTTTATCACCATTTACAATACTGCTGGCCTGTCCCTTTTTATTTTGTATGCATTTTCCTGTTTTGATCGATTTTTCAGAGAAGTTTATATCTGCATAGTTTTATCTTTGTTTCAATAAACAATTTTTATTAGGATCTGATGATAAATATTAAGATATTTTAAAACTATCACGCATTTAATAGATTATCTTGAATGAACAAAAGGATGATAATTTTTACACAATGGTTTATTATTCGAATATTGTATTTTTATTATATCCGTAAATTACATAGAATAAAATATCTGATTTATTTTTTATTATTCATTAATTAACACAGGGAAGCATTTAAAAAAAAATATTTTGAGTAATTAATACCTAAACCTTCATAAATGTTCGAGATATAGTTGTAGGAAAAATTCTGTGAAATTTTTTTTTTTTTTTTTTTTTAAAAAGGACGGTAATAGTCCCGAGGATTGTCTTTGAGTGACCTTTGAAATTCGTGCCATATCTCAAAACAAAAATTGCTATTAAAAAAAAATACACCAAAATGAAGTTTACATTATGCCATTTACTCTGTTAATTAACATTAGTTTAAAATTAAATGCTAGAAACTTTTAATAGACCAAGTTTACATCCATGTGTAATTCGTATAATTCTTAATGGTGATCCAAAATTACACCGTACTCGATTTTTTGATACATAATAACAATTTAAATTATATAAAATACACAATCGAATTCATTCTTTTGATTATCGCGAGTGTAATGATTTTAGAGAAACAGAAACTTTGTCTTATAGAGGATTAAATTTCGTAAAGGTTGACATTTAACAAAACTTAAGAACCAAAATCAGTAATAATGACTGGTTGGATTCATAGATAAATCAGCTTATAAGGAAAGCGATAAATGTGTCCCACAAACTACAATGTCGTAATCGATAGAAGTAAAGGAGAGATGGAGAAAAATACGACTTTATAGGAACAAGTTTAAGATGAAATCTTAGACGAAAGTTCCCGATTACACAAGTTTTGACCGAAAGAGAAATAAAAAAATAGAAAAGAAAGGGTAGGAATCGCTACTGGAAAATATTAGTATTAGAGAATTGATGTAGTTCAGGCATGTATAAACATTGATAAATTGGTTACCTAAGAATATATGGGAAAATAAAACAGGGGAAGAATAAATGGCAGTACCCCACATAGGATTTTCTTTTGTTTTGTTTACCATTACCTGGTCGTTTCTGATATACGGGAAGAGGGGGTAGTTTTTCTGAACATAAGCAACTTATTCTAACAGACTGAAAGGTTTGAGTTTTTGTAACGTGGGACCGTCTCGAAATCGAAGTCAGCCTAGGACGAAATCGACCCGGCGCCATTGCAGATATGGGATTGCTATGATGACGCCTCAACCTTTTCAGCTACCACAGCCACCCTCATATCGATTCTGAGTAGTAACAGAGGAATCACTGTGGCTCAGATTAAAAAGTTGGCCATTGATCGGGTGCTGTTTTGGAAATGGACAAAGTCCAAAGATAAAGGTTGGTTTAAGAATCTGAGCTCAGGAGGAATGGTAATTTGTCACCTTAAAATGTATTATATCTGTTTTTCCGGAGTAATAATGTCTTCTCCCCCCTTTCTGCGATAACATTGTTATCAGAAACAACCATAATGTGTTTTTATTCTCAGTAATCATACTGTAAAATTCTATGAATAAGATAAAATTACCTATGAAGAAAATTGTCTAGACAACCTGAGAAAATTCCTCATGCATTGAGAACTACAAAGCCTTTGTGGAGAAAACCCTCTATTTCGTTGTGTGAACAGGCTTAGCATGGAGTAGTATCCTTTCGTTACGCAAAAGGATTTTGAAGACAGTTATTAAGAAGGACGCGACTGTGAAGAGCAACCCGTCATGTTCTTGCCTAAGTACAGCTTCGTGGCCAGCTGAAGGGAAAAGTGTTATTGTGGAAATTAAAAAGAAATAAAAACAATAAATTCCCCTATCGTAATGGAATGCTTCTAATCAGGAAGTGTTCTCGTCACGTGGCTGGAGAAACTGGAAAAAAATCAGTTTTATGTAATTAACCCTTTCTCCAGGAAGAAAGAAGTTTTTTCTGTTTACTTTTAACAAGTACACTCTTGTAAATAAAGTTATGTTTTCTGCCAGAAAGTAATATATATATATATATTTATTGTTTCTTGCTTTGTGCCCGTAGTCTGTGTAGATATATCTTACATTTTTGGTCTTTGGGCTTCTTTGATTTTCGACTTCTTTGACCACTAAATTAAAAAAGGGGTGTTGACGGTTCAGGTGCCCTTATTCCCTTCTAATTAAACAACTTGATCCGTTATCATGTTCAAATTTTGGACAAAAAAGGCCATTTGTATTATTTTTAATATGCTGTTCTAATTAAGGAATCTGATAATTCTCTAAGCGTGTATTTCCATTTGTGTGCGATATTTCAGATTAATGTAACAGTTATTAACCCATGCCATAATCATGATGTGGTCGTAAAAATAAAAAATAAAATAATAATAATAATGCTTTTTAACTGTCTTAATATTTATCAAAAAATGCAAAATTCTTTTAATTGGTTGATTTTTGAACAACTAGATTAGTCTTTGTGTTGAACAGGCAACCTGGTTGCAGATTGCTATTGATTGGTTGAATATTCTCATGACGGGCAAATACATCTGTATGTAATATATCTACGCTATAATAACTTACTCTAATGATAACTACGCTATGATGACCTCCAACTCCAATTTGGTAAATTTTTGAGGAGAAAGAAATAAGTATTTTAAAAACGTATAAAGTGAAATAGATTTATTCCCTTCAGCATTACAACCTAGCTGTTGATAGATTTAAGATATCTGTGTCTTTAATCGATAGAATTGTAATGGACTTGAAACCATAATTGTTTTCATTTCATGGTCTGATACAGTTACGAGATTTTCATTATCTTCAATCGATATTTGTCTTGATAATATATAGCTTTGTCGGTGAATATCTATAAAAATAGCTTTGTAAAATTAATATTGCTGAATTTTTAGTTGAATTATTTGGTATTGATTTTCATTGCCCAAATAAAATTCGAAATAAAGGGGAGAACTCGGTCTGAATGTTCTTAAAACTCAGCGGTAGTACAAAAGTATTTGTCTGCCTCCCTGGAATAAGAAATCGCTTTTGCTTCTTCATGTCAGAAAATTTATATTCAAAGGAGGATCTCGGTTGAAGAGATAAGACAACTGAACAGGGCCTGTATTCCTCTATCTGAGGGGGATCTGTTATGGCCTTGATGTAGTCGCTGGGGGTGGAAATTCTTGCGTAATTTAATTCCTAGAAATTAAATTCAAGATGGGATTCTTTTAAGTTTGTTTATTTCCTAAATAGGTGTAGAGTTAGTATTAGGATTGTTTTAGAAACGAAATCAATCGAATTAGCCTTATTATGATCTACCTCTAGAGTCCAATTCCTGCAAACATGATCGATTAAATATTTACAAAAGCCTTTATGTGACATAAGCCTGTGCGAATGATCCTAAATGCAGAGTCCTGATACAAAGAAAAGTATCTGAAGTGTTTGAAGTCAGAGCAGGTCTGGGACAAGGAGATGGGCTCTCACCAATGCTGTTCAACCTAGCTCTAGAAAAGGTGAAGAACATCGGGCGACATTCCGGTCCTAGGAAGTAAACTAGATGACATGGAAACACTCGCAACGACTCTATTAAGAGAAGGAGAGGGGATCGGCTTGCAAGTAAATGAAGATAAAACAAAATATATTATTTCAAGCCGAAGACATGATATGCGTGGACGGCGAATTGCTTCCAAATGTAGATAGTTTCAAATAACGTGGCTCCACAATAACATCAATAAATGATCAATGGACTAAGATAGACCAGTGTATAACAAGCGCTAACAGAGCATTCTCTCCGTCTTGAATACTGAAATCCCGAAAAATCTCTAAATAAAAATCTGAAACTAAGGGTGTTTAATGCCATGATAAAGCCAATATACGAGCCTCTCATATACCAGGGAACAACTAACAACTTGCAGAGTCTGCTCAGTCAATATCTCATGATATGAAGGCTACGAGGTTAAGATGAGTGGGAAATGCGGCTCGAAGCAATCCATCAGGACGCCTCTACAAAACAATGGATGCCAGTACTGTAGGCAAGAGACCACGTGGAAGGCCAAAAACCAGATGGATAGACAGAATCAACTAAGATGTGAAAGATATACAGCTAACTGGAAAGCAGTAGCCCAAGACAGGCAGGAATGGCGAAGGCTTTTTCAGGAGGCCGAAGATCTACAAGGTTCTCTAAAGAGCCAACCGAAAATAACAAATAATGTTTTTTTTGTAATGTATCGAGTAAAAACTTATTCGAGGTTTAGACAATATGATTATTATTAACGATTGTTAATTACGAAAAAAGAGATTGTATTTGACCTTTTAGAAATCGAGTTGAATGTTTGCCATTTGACTTCACCTCGCTCAGCAAACTGTATATACGTAGCGTTCATATTAATTCTTAACGAGGAATGTTTATCATGGAATGACATTCGCTCTAGAAGATGAAGGCTCTAGCTAATTCTCAACGGTACTTAGGGTGGGTTGTGTACTAACCATTTTATTTCCCAAGGGTCCTCGGGAAACGGGAAGGGATCCTGAGCGTAGATCATCTCTGATGGCCTAGCAGACGCGGCTAGAATTTAAATATTGAGTCAGGAGATGGAATGTGATGCATTCAAATTCTCTCTCATCTCTATTCATTTGTCCCGTTGGTTGTTTGCCGTTTGTTGACTCAGTAGGAACTACGAAGAACTTACGAATCAGAAGATATAACTTGGTATTGTAACTAGGAAGATATCGGTCATGATATGAATATATATTAGCTGAATTAGCCTGAACATTGATATAGTTACAATTCTATAATCCATATAGGGCAACTAGTATTATGTAAATGGAAATGATATAGTTTGTATTCATTACATCAGAAATATTAATAATTTCCATTGTAATAATATTATATAATAATTTATCTTTTAAAAACTTATAAATTGAAACAGTTTATTAAGAAGTTAAAAAAGTTATTTTTTCAGAACTTTAGAAATTCTGAAACGGCTCTTAGTTTAGTGGAAGTTTCCTTTGGTACTTTGGGTACAAAATCGAGTTTTCTCATTCATTTTTTTTTAACTATAAAAAATTAATGAGTCGTTATAGTTTATAATCAAGATAAAAAAGTATTATAATTAAATGAAGCGTAACTGTAATTATTAAAGTATCAAATATCAATATTATTGTATGCAGACGAACATTGCCTTAACAACACATTTGTTAAAGTAAATAAGCCGGTCCGTATAATCTGTTTCCTTGACTTATAAACAAATAGTATTTATTGCATTTGTTAAAATTATATTTGGTTGTGATCAGTTTATGGTAAAAAAAATAAGGCCTCTTATTTATTTTTAGAGCTGAAATCTTGGTCCATCATAATGGATAGGTATGGATCTTCAGGGATAGGTAACAAGAAAATTTACACCAAATAATCCAAAATAATTAAGAAATAATTGCTTAGGAAGGATAATTAAAATGATGCAGTAATATTTATAATAATAAATAGTAAGTTAATGGTATATAAAATAATAATGCGTTAGCTACGTAGATAGATAAATAAATTAAAAAAATAAATCCCATAAGGGTCAGGGGTTCAGTAATTTGTAAAGAAGTATTGTTATTAGATCAACGGTTGTGCAAGGAGCTGAGATTTGGTCAGAAATACGCTCGACCACCAGATTTTTACCTAATTAAGGTTACCCAATTTAAGAGGCTGGGTGGGCCCCAGGAGGTCTCCAAAACCCACAGGAGTTGTTGACTCACGGCTACAGTGTAACAGAAAATAATTTTCTGCCCAGCTGGGTTCGAACTCGGGTCCTTTGGAGTTAGTAGCCACGCGCTTTACCCCGTGGCTACTGCACTCCCTAAATAAATAAATAAAAATGAATTTAAAAAAAAGAAGGAAACAATAGAATTAAGAAAAATAAATATATGATTATTATGAATAATAGATGTTAATGCTCGATTACTCTCTTTTTTTTTTTTTCAAGAACTTCGAGTATTCCGAAATAGGTTTTAGTTAGAAGATTTTTTTGGTACTTTGGGTACAAAATCGACTTTGTCAACTCTGTTTTTCTCCGCCATTTGATCCTGATATTTTTTATTACACAATTCATTAAAAACAGTTATGTCTTTTTTACGATTATTAAACTAATATATATTTTTTTTTTTACAATTATTTAATCAATTGAAAGGTTGTATCTACTCGCATATGATACTAGGATATGAGAAACTGGAAAAAAATAATAGAAAAGTGTTTTAGGAAAAATTCTGTTAGTATACTCTGAAAAATATTAATACATTTTAAAATGAGAATGAGTTGTTATCAGTGCGTTGACCGCTACTCTATAATTTTAAATGTATATAAATTAGTTCCTAACGTATTTTTGATGATCTAGAAACATTCTATAATTATAAAAATAATTTAAACGATGGAAGATAAAGTTTCGTATTAACAAATTCAGAAACGCCTCTGTAATTAATAGTAATGCTAGATATGTTACTCATTACTTTTCATTTTATTTCAATTATCTTTTTTAATAATTTAGTATATATTTATCACAGTAATATTTTAATTTTTTTCAAGTGTCTTACACCTATATTGTTAACCATTGGCATAAATAATTATATCTCACTTACGTACTGACTGTTTCTTTTTTGTAAATATGAAATTATTTTCATATTCATGTGCTTTTTATTAGTTTAATTTATAAGAACCCGTCCAATTTCATTCTTAGTTCAGAGCTCATTGTATGCTCATTAGTAGTGTATTTGCAACTAGGAGTTTTTTACTGAGCAATTTGCTCCTTATTTTATTGCTATTTATTCGATTTAATATATTTAATGAGAAAAAAAAATCATCATAAATCGAGTCTAGTGAAAATTTTTACTCAGAAAGCTTAGGAGAAAATATGGTAAATTAAATTAAAGTGACAACTCGTATTTTGAATACTGGAAATTTTAAATGTTTTAAATTATGTTGTACGAATTTGCGATTTTTTATGCTGTTACAATAAAATTAATTTGAGCAATTTATAAAATATGAGCACTCTCCATCTTTTTCACTTTTTTTTGTTGTATAATATTTCCAATTTTTCGTTTCTGAAAGTCAAAATATTTGTTTATTCTTTTATTCTATAAAAGAGGAATTCGTGTTATAATTAGTTATAACTATATATATATATATATATATATATATATAGTATAATTACTCCATAGTTATGACCTAAATCATGCTCTTGTAGTAATAGTGCTGGATAGTTTATCCCAAACTTGTACTATTTTTAGTGGTAGTTAATTATTTGACCATAACTCAATAAACTTCATTCTGCTTACTATGGAAATTAATTTATTCTTATTTTTTATAAATGTACAATAAAACAATGCATTGCTTAATTAAGTTACTTTTTACTGTTGAAATTTTGCCCAAATACTGAAAACGAATTAAAATTCCTCTCTTCAAAGTCATGTTTTATTAATTACTTTCCATGATTGTACTGACTGTGTTTTTCAATAATTTCCTCTAATAACACTCTGTCCCTCTTATTTTGGTTTGATTGTTGACAGTCCATTTGGTTGTCGTTTATAGAAAGAAAAAACATTCCAATTAATATTGATTGGTTGTATATTTAAGTGGTTAATGAAGCCATGTAGATTGGGCGATGCTATGCATCCATTAGCGTTTCAATTATCGCGCTCGGTGTAAAACGAATTATTTATTCTTCAATATTGAAAATTTCGGTTTAGAGGTTGGTTAGCCTATCTCTCCGGGCCGAAGATTGTAAGAAAAAAAAAACACTTGACTCTCTACGTGACTAAGTTGTTCCCGTGGCACAAAGGAACTCATCAATACGGAATCTCTAGATTAAAATGTACTTCGGCCGAGCATTGTGTTGAATTTCTTCGAATGAATAAATATTTAATTTGGTTCAAAATAAATAATGAAGCTAATAAAATAAAATAGTATTAGGATTCGGGGTGGACAATCCGCTCATATAAAATCATTCAAAGAGCTTTACTTTTAGAGCTAATATTTTGGTCCATCATAATGGATAGGTATGATGGATCTTCAGGTATAGGTAACAGGAAAACTTACACTAAATAATCCAAAATAATTTAAAAATTAATACTTCACCATTTTTATTTTTAGTTTTTTATTATTCTTTCTTTTTTCATTTTATTTTTCACTAATTTAGGTAACTTAGCACTTAAAATTTAAATCATGACCAATACTCCCCCACTCCCTTCCTATCTTCTCATACCGATCATCCTCTTTTTATTGAATTTTTGTTTGAATGATGGAAAGGAGCTGACGATTCTCTTATAATAAAATATAATCCAAGTAGTATGGATCACATATTTATACATGAATAAATGAAGCTATTAGTTTCGAAATCACTTCTACTTTACGTCACAAAATATTTTTATTTTATTTTTTATAAGATCTCTATGCACTATTTCCCTAGTAAAGCCGTATTGAACAATCGCGTCTGAATTAAAAAAAATTGGATTTAAACTCATCAGGTTTCGTTTACCGATTCGGCAAAAATTTTTTTGCACCTCATATACATTTTTTGAAACTGGATTGAACCGAATATTGAAACTAATAATTTGAAATCATCTATTTATAACTTTTTAGTTAAAATTAATCTTTATCCTTGTGATGGGTTTTGTCAGTCCGGTCTGATCGCTCGTACCTGAGAGCGCTAACTCATGAATTGAGAAAGCGACTAAAGAGAAATTATAAAATTATTGGCTAAATGATATTTATCTTATACCTCCTTCGAATAATTAAGTTATAAATGAGCAGTTAATCATGGGAAAGAGCATATTTTGTCAGGACGTATTGAGTGAGTTAAAAACTAAGATGACTTAACCATGAATCATAAAATAAATTGAATTCCATCTTTCGATATGATCTCGTTTTATCGAATAAAATGCCAATTCACTATATCGCTCGTCCTGTCATAAATATATTGACAATACGAAAACCACTAGCGGGAGTATGCCTAAATAAAAAAAAAAGATCTCTCCAACCCCTTTGATTCAATTCTATTCCATTTTCATTTGACCATGTCTGAGAAAAAAACTGACAATTTAATCGGTTATTTCAGAAGCGACACGTGTCAAATTTTTACTTGTTTCGAGTTGAGAGTGTTTCTAGGAAAATTGTCTATATAATCTACAATTTATTCATACAAAAAAGTACATTTTCTACAGTCCAAAAGATCAAAGAGTAAGTTTTATGTTATGTACTGGAATTGAAAGCGATTGAATGCTCCGAAGAACACAGGAAAATTTGTATGCGGAAAGAACGTACCCGGTATTTCTAAAATAAACTTTTTCATCTATAAGGGCTTCGAATACACCCCAGGTGAATGTTAACGTAAAGAAGATCCAGGATTTAAAGAAGCTCATCGTTTAATAATATATCTATAATAGTATAATATCTATAATAATAGAATATCTTTATATCTTACTAATATTATTGCAATGTCAATAACAACAAGACAGCGAGAACAGAACTCGAGTCAGAATATCTGATATGGTCAAACTTGGTTCATTATTAAATAAGTAAAACTCAAATTTTTAATTATTATTAGGGCAGATTGGAGGAAGATAGTCCGGGTGACGGTCAATAAAGGTTTCAAAATAGTTACAAAAAAATATTTATTGTTAACTAACGTTTCGTCCTACTTTGCAGGGTTGATAAGAGTGACGTTCTGATACCAACTGAGAGGCTTTTGGTTGAGGCTGAAGTTGTCAGTTGGATCAAAACGTCACTCTTACCAAAACGTCAAAACGTCACTCTTATCAACCCTGCAAAGTGAACGATGGACGAAACGTTGGTTAACAATAAATATTTTTTTTTTTACTGTTTCGATACCTTTATTGACCGCCACCCGGACTTCTTCCAATCTACGTCATACGGTCAACTGACCAATATTAATTAAAAGAGTTACAGCCAATGAAAATAATGGCCTTCTTCACAGTGATATAATGGTTTACATGACAGCATATTTAGAATCTATACCTAAATCTATTCACTAGAAAAATTATTTAAGTTGTAATTTTCTTAAAGATGGTGGGAATGAAGTTAAGCCATCGATTTTTTATGGGTTAAGAACCATTGTGTCTTCAATTTTTTATCTTAAGACAATATATCGGATTTTAATAAAAGGTGAAAGTCTGAAGGTCAGATTTATATTTTTTTGTTTCGCCATCTGACCTTCACACTTTTACAGCTTTTTTAAAAATCTCTTATCCTGCCTTATTAATTATTCTAAAGTGTTCTTTGATTTACTAAAGAAATAATTTAATAAGTCCCAATAGATCTTCTTTGAATAAAAGAAATTAATAAAAGATTTTACTTTTTTATTCAGTATGGATACGTCAAATATTTACAGGTTATGCTTTAGCCTCTTGGTAATGCTGTTTCGCCTAATT
Source organism: Halyomorpha halys (assembly GCF_000696795.3). NCBI lineage: Eukaryota > Metazoa > Arthropoda > Insecta > Hemiptera > Pentatomidae > Halyomorpha > Halyomorpha halys. The sequence goes on along the minus strand of NW_027108122.1, from coordinate 2,611,270 downwards.
ATTAATTCAATTAAGTGTGGAACGGATTTATTTTGCTCACTTTTAAAATAAATGTTTTATTGCTTTCGTTAAGCAATTCTCTTTATAAGAATTCATAAACTGCATTTATTATATAACCGTAGAGAATTTGTTAGCATTGAAAAGGGAATTGGTTATGAAATAAATTACTACCTACAGTAAACTGTTCTTAGCCGTCTCTAAGTAGTTAGTTTACTTCTTATATTTAGTAGCATTTTATAGTTATTAAAAAAAAAAAAAAAAGACATTCCAAATGTTTATGAACTATCCTGAAACCTATTTCAATAATTTTTATTTTTCTTAGATTATTTTTTAAGATGGCCACGAGGCCTTCTATAGAAATGTTTTTGGAGTTCAATGAATAGGTAGATTCTCCACGTGTCTGTGTCATGCCATTGTATAACTAACATCAAATTTACTTTAGTATATATTTTTATTGCAGTTAATAAACAAATTTTTTAAAAAAACTTTTATCTTTATTCTTTTGCTTTGTTTTTATCGATTTTTTTTATGATTTTTTTTTTAATTTGTTGTGAAATCCTATCCAAATCTATATATAATATAATCTGAAAGTATATATATAAAATAATAAAGAATTAACAGAAATAATGTATTTTTTACTACAAAATTAAACAAATAGGTAATTTGTGTTGGTATATTGAAATAATTTATGATGTGCTCCAGGCAAGAATAGTAAACAACGTGATGTAAATTTTCCAGCATATCAGTGTTGAAAAATTACGCAATTCTTTTTTAATGTTTTTTATAGTATGTATTCAATAATATTATTATAGGTAAATACGATGGGCATTAGATAAATTAATACAGTTATTAAGGTTAGTTACCTCAGGCAGTTTCATAATCGATTGTTTTGTACTTTCATTAACCTATATATGAAATGGAATGGAAAGTATTGTGATCGTGCCTAATTTTTACTTCCAGTTTTCGATGGAAATACTCGTTTTGTTGGTCACCTGAATCCAAATAAGCCTGGCACAATGGTCTGTAATTGGTAGGCCTGGCTAAAAAAATTAATTTAAAAATTAAAAACAATTATAATAACAGTTATTGAAGAATAAAAGAAACTAACTGAAAAACTAATATTTATAAAAATAATAAAGGATATAACTGAGTTATATACGAAAAAATAATTTATGCAAAAAATGTATTAAATTAAATAAATAATAATAATTGTATTGAATAAATATAGATTCCAGAGCAAATGTCTTGCATTCGTCTGGACTTAAGTCTTCGAGATAAAGATTGATTTCCAAAGTTGTAAGCCACCGCAACTCTAACTGCTGGTTGTAATTAATTATTTTATAAACCAAGGAGTGTCTACTGCTAGAAAGTACTGTCGTTAAGTTGTTTATGATGGGTTTATTATTCGAAGCCTAATAAACTCGAATAATTAAAGTCATCGGTGGATAAAATTATATTGAAATAATTTATAATATGCTCCAGGCAAGATTAGTAAGCCACATGATGTTAATTTTTCAGTATAGAAATTTCGAAAAATTATTCTTGTTTAATGTTTTGTATAGTATGTATTCCATAATATTATTATTGGTGAATATGATGGAATTATTACATTAAATAAATTAATACGGTTATTATTCGGGTTAATTACCTCAGACAGTTTCATAATCAATTGTTTTGTACTTTCACTTACCTATATAGTTCATATATAGTAATTTTATTCCTAATTTCGACTTCGACTTTCTTTTGAAAGTCTAAACAATGCTCTGTATTTGGTAGGCCTAGTTCAAAAACGAAAAAATAGTGCGTAACTTAAATTCCATACTTACAATTAGAGCGGGAACATGGCTGGGCTATTATAGCAAGATTTCGATAAAATCACCTAGCTTGAAGTGTCACTTTATAGAGTCGATTTTCTCGAAAGGGGATCAAACGATTTTGTTTAAACTCAGTACGTCTATATAAAATTAAGCACTCATTAGTATAGGACAGGTTTTATTTTCACTAGAATATTTTGATTAGGCTTAAATTTAAAAAAAAAAATTACTCTAAAGTACCCTTAATTTGTTTTACCCGAAAAACTAACCATCTCATATTTTTACTAGTAATGAAAAGTAGATAAATATAAACTATGAAAGGCTGAAAACATAGTTCCAGAAAAGGATTATATTATATATTATATATCAAGGACATATTATATATCATTGGAAAGTCAAAGATTCTAGAAAACAAATAATATTTTACATGGAAAGTCGTAGAAGTTAATGGACATTGACGAAAAATATATAAATAAAACTTCTCTTCTAATATAAGTTTTACTATGCGGCCGCATACGCAACGGGTGTCAGTCTGATAAATGATTTCATCACCATTGTTTTTGATAGTTGTATTATATAATTTCTCTTACTCTACATATAATAAGGATTATATGACAGGATTACTCCACAGAATGTTTTTGAGCTCGGCTGATCACATACATACCAACGCCTTCACTAACTATTTTGCATGACTTTCGTTTGGAAAACTAGAATTCGAAATTTTTCACGATAGCAATACATTCCTTTACTATATATTTTATATATTGGAATGTGAAAGTAAATATAAGGATAATTCTACGTCATAATATGTATTTCAAAGGGATGAATAATATTTCTTATTTGTTTTATTTGATTGCGACATCCTGTTGAACATAAAACAGTAGTTCCTCTTCAAGAGGCCGATGTATAAAACCTAGTACATAAAACATATATCTGCAAATAATTTGTCTACAGGATTCACTGGCGAAAAGCCAAAAATAAGGTCATAAATATAGTCATTAATAACTTTTACAAACTAATTAGCTTTTTAGGAACACTAGAAATGCATTTCCATCTTAAGTTTAGACGCATATATAGTACTATATCTCAGTTGTTATTTGTTGATGGTTCACGGAAAACGTCTTGCCCGAATTAATATATTATGATACTTATTCGACGCACGATTTAATGCTGTTTAATTTATTGCTATTTAACATTTTCCATAGGTACATCCAAGATAAAAATTAGGAGAAGACAATCCACAGTCAATCAGGTTGTGGTATTCCATAAGGGAAACGGTTAACGAAACCAAAATTTTAAGAAAGTTATATATAATTGTCGCAGTGCTTTATTAGTTATTACAATTAGTATTTTCTTGAAAAAAAGTAATTTTTATTAAATTATCAATTATGTATTTCAATTCTAGAGATGGTTAGGGGTGGTACCCCCCAACTGAGTACGCCCATGGATACAGTTTATGAGTTATAGGTGAAAACCAAAGAAAAGGTCCTTGTTCCTTATTTAATAAAATTAATTAGCTAATTAGTGAGAGCTACAGGACCGCCAGATATACGTTTCCGTGTTAATTGTGGTAGGAACTATTTTTTTAAAATTATTTATTGGTATTTGGTTTATGAACCATATTTTATGTATTGAAGTCCTGGTTGAAGGTTGCTGGGATGCTTTTAAAAAAAAAATTTAATCATAAATAGAGCATATCTAAATTCAAAATTAACGCAGAGCCCCAGCCATGAGGACCAATAATAACAAAGTCTTTGCCTCGGCTAATTAAACGGATAATGGTTCTAACTTCCCTCGGGACGGACAAACCCTTTACAGACAAATGGCTGATCCTCTCCTGTTTATCTTACTTATTAGGTCTATATACACACCGCTATGGCGGCGTATCTATTTTTGTTTGTCAAACTCTGTTACGTTGTTTATGTTTAATCAATTGTATAAACTTGAAGTTGTGATCCGTATCTGTTTATATTTATAATGACTTATATAGTAACTTATAAACCTTTGTAGATCAAATAATTTAGTTTAAAGCTCATAGCGAAGGCTATTATCGCCTGCCACATAAAAAAAAAAAAAAAAATTTTATAATTCTAAAATGTTCTCTAAACCAGGGATTCCCAATTTTTTTTCTAAGCATCACACTTCTTAGGTTAAAAACATTTTACGAAACCCTTGTCGAGCTGAAAACAAAAATAAAACTGTCGGTTATCCATAGAGCGGTTGAATATGTAGGAAAATAAGGAAAAAACAGTGAAAAATAAATCCTGGAACTATGTATTTTCTGTTTTAATTTTCATTTGTTTTCTTTTTTTTTTGGGGGAGGGAGGGAGATACTTTGAAAAAGTGGTCTCCCTGGCAAACGCTTGAGGCACCCCACTTAATGAATCGCTGCTCTAAGCCCTCGTAAACAATTTGATATATGCTATACGTTAAAAGAATACTTATTTAATAACAGGTTGAAATTTACATTTTGGGAGGATAAAAACCTAAACTAAAATTTCTCTTTCCTTTTAAATTTGTATTACATCATTATGATATACAATATTTTTTTCCTATTTTTTTAATATTAAATAAGTAGGATAAAAATATGATAATAGGGAAAATTAAATATCGATCTCATTTAGAAAATCCGCTCTCCTGAAAATTATGTTTGTTCAACACTTAAAAGGTACGATATTAGAAAAATCGATTATACTTTAAGAGCTTGAGAGGACTTCAGAGCCTTCTAATTTTTTTCACACTGTGCGGGAAGAGAATACTTTTATCTTCACGTTTTTTTGACACAATATATACATTTATATGACTTCAATATAAAATTATGTGTCCGAAAAAATATTATAAATATCTTAATTAATTAATAATAGTTTTTTTTTTCAATATTCATACCAACTAAGAGGAAGAGTAAAATTGTATTGGGCTGCGAGAGGGAAAATGGCGTAATAGGCCACTTCCTGTGGCGTAGGGAAAAAAAAAAACTTCTAAAATTGTTTCTTTGTAATACTTCTTTTGAGAAATGATAGAGGTATTTATTAGACATAAAAATATCTTTTACGGAACAAATCACATAAATATTGTTTTTGAAATCATTGGTTCTTTTTCGTAAAATATAGCTTAAATGTCTAATCTAACATTGACCGATCTTCTTACTGTTTAACTTCAGCTATCTATTTTCTTAGCTAAATTTTTAATTTAAAAAAACACTCACACAGATTAAAATGTATCCAAATAACTTGAGTAACCATAATAAAGGCTTATTGAACCCGAAGGTTCGTTACCCATAACAACAAACGCAATCAGCATCCGTCCAGAGATGCCCGTCTTCAGCCAAATTCATATGATCAGTCTTGTTATAATCCTCCCACCTTCGGTTTTTTCTACCCCTTAGACTTTTCTCGTCGGTTCAGTGTATATTAATATTTTAGGTATCCTCTAGGTTTTACTATGCCCTACAACTTTACACGCCTATAACCTGAACTAATTTTTCGGTGTAAATAATTTATGCAATACCTCATTTTTAAAAACATTATGTAGGTCTTCCTCCCTTTATGTAACAGGGCTCGTAACGCACCCGTAAAGAGTATAATGTTTTGTTAATCATAGAATAATATATGCATCAATTAGTTTTAAGAAATGATGAGAAAATAATTATTGTTTTATGAAAGAATCGTCATTTGAACATAAGATAGTATACTCTCAAGTTTCCTTAAGTATACATGTTAAAATTGTTATCTACGAAATTGAACAAGACGGCGATAAAAGTTTATCAGAAAAAAGTTAATTTGTTAAGACTTAACTTAGCAGTCAACGTTTCTTCAATTCAGATAGTAAAAGATATGATGACCACATATAGTAGGCAAGAAATAGTACAGCTTACCTCACAGTTAAAAGTAGGGATATTACATAAGTTGGACTGTTGATTTGAGATGTGCTGTGACTAGTATTTGAGAGACATAAGGCCATTTATTTGGAATTTTCAAATAATTATTAAAAAAAAAAAGTTTTATTTATATTTATTGCCAAATATTTATTTAGGCACTTACCAGAGATATAAATCATATTTGTTTGGAAAAGTATTTGAAATTTGAGACCGAACTTGACTTTGCTAAACAAAGATATTAGTGAGGTTCTAGTTCCGTAAGTACATTTAGCAATGCGGTAGAAGATCAAGTTAGCGTGCGTGATGGATACTAACTTAATATGCCTGTTCCTATCTCTAAGTCTCTAGACAGATCAACTTAACATGCTTATTGACTTGAATAAACTTCAAGACGTTTAGGACCAAGTAATATTAAATCGTAGGCTTATTGAATTCAGTTTAATCTGTCTTCTAACCATGTTGATAAGACAGTTGTGCTAAAACTAAGTTGCGAAAATTGTTTTTTGACCTTAAATTTTTCAAACCAATTCAAAAATATTTAATTCATATAAGACTTTTTTGAAACTTATTCTACAATATGTATGCAAGAAGTATTTTTCTTTATTTCCAGACTGGCCTAATATGCTTTACATAGTATTTTATCAGTTAGATTTGCTTTCAGCAATTGATAATCTTGGGGATTTGTCTCATACAAAAATGACAACCCTGGAAATTAAGAATGATAATTATTATTAGATAATTTTTATTAATAAATATTATTTGGTAAAAAAATCAAAATAATAATTATAAAAGTTATTGAAAAATGAAAGTAAGAAACAGAAAGACTAATCTTTATAAAAATAATTTGTGCAAAAAATAAAATAAATAATTAGATCTTGTGAATAAAAGATACTTTTCCTTGTTTTAATTATTTTATTTTATTACATTAAAAACATTAACAACGTTCCGGGGTTGTTCCCCATGATCAGGTAACATCAGGTCTACAACAAATTGTCAAATCCATCCTATACATGCAACACTTAATAAATATACCACAATTTCTTTTTTTAATATTTTTTAAAATTACATTTTGTGTTCTTCTTATTAGTCTTATAATGCTAACAATAATAGAATGACGAGAAATAGAAAGATTACAGAGTGAATATATATTACAAAAAAAATATAGGCAACACTATTAATTTTAAGACAGATATTTCATGTATACATTACATAGATTTAGTAAATCATTTAGTAATTTAATTTTGTATAATAGTATTGAATAGTAGAATAAATTTAATACATTATTGTGTTGTAATATATTTTAAAAACATTATTAATATATTAGTCATATATATGTGTGGAACAGAGGTAGGAGAGTAATTACTTAGTTTATTATCTATTTGTTATGAAGCGTAAAGATAACCTAGTTTCAAGAAGGTATTTCAGATCTCCTTATTTATAATATGTTGGCATTTTTAATTATTCATATTCATATAATTGATAACAATATGTAGGCATTTGCATTATAAGACAAAATGTAATTTTAAAAAAGAAATTGTGATATATTTATTAAGTGTTGCATGCATAGAATGGATTTTAGAATTTGTTGTAGATACCTGATTATGGGGGTGACAACCTCGAAACGTTGATAATGTTTTTAATGAAATAAAATAATTAAAACATGGAAGAGTATCTTTCATTCACAAGATCTAATTATAATGAAACTCTTCCAGTAGAAGATATAACTTTAATTAAATAAATATTAATAACTATAATGAATAAATATTGATTCAATAGTTGGATTATGGATATAGATGGAGTTGGATTTCCTACGTTGTAAGCCATGCATACTATACTATAACTATAACTGCACCTATAAGTACTGGGATCTGAGAATGGAATTACATAAAAAGTTTTTTAATAAATTTATCAAGGTTCCAATTGTGGTTCAAGTTGGAATTGATTATTTCTTATAAACTAAGGGGTATCTACTGCTGGAAAGTACTGTCGATAAGTTGTTTCCGATGGGTTTATTATTCCAAGCCGTTCCATAAAGTCATTGTTGGATAAAATTAATGCGGCTGAACCATTGGAGGTGGAGCAAGTTGGTTTAATGTCCCTGACCACAAAGTCACGTTCCACTCGGAAAAGAATTTACGATTGTTTCTTGCTTATTCCATCTTAGGATAGTTGAGCCCTGGAAACCGCAATTCAAGGTTTTCGATTTTACCCTTCACTGTTCTATCTTTCTTACAATATAATTCTCAAAAGTGGAAATAAATTCAAAACATTTACATATTTAAATGAATATATGTATCAAAATGATGAATCCGTAATTTGTCATACCTTTGACAGCTACCAAGAATACCTAATTGATATTGTTACTTGATTTAAGTGAAAATGAATTCTGGGCGCCTACGTTAATGGACTGGTTTCTTTTTTTGATTGGACCAGAACTGGTGTTGTGTTGAGAAGATTGTCCCGAATAGAATACAAATGTTCCTGTGTAACCTGGTCCTATTACCTCATCGAGCTACTCCACTGCCTTGTGGAGGAATATGCAAATTAAAACAGAGTCGGTCTAAAGAGTGCGAGGTCCATAGAAAATAAATATTGCCCAGAGGTTTCGAATGACAATACAATAAAATACAGCATTTACATACTTGATTTAATTTAAGAAAATTTAGAAATAACTGTAGAAAAATCAATTTGTTCAAGTACATTACATTCTATGCTTATTAAGAAGAGGTTACGTAGACGATTGAATACATCGAGTGTCTATTCAAAACAGAGAGCTGTTACACCCTACTCTCCTTCGAAGCCATATTGCAGCCAAAATATTTGGAGTTAGTCATGCCGTTGGCGTTCAGAGTTACGGCGGGTAATGATCTAAATTGAAAGAGAAGTAAGCTGTTGATTGGCCCTAACTTCTCTGGCATGCTCTTGGAATTGGTCGATTTTGGCATTAATTTTTTAAGCAGCTTACCTTCTGCATTATACTCCTTCCTCCAAAATTCTAAGATATAATTTGAACAAAAGAAAGAAAGAGTACATTATTCTGAAGAACTACGAATTCATTTATCAATACATACTTAATTCTTCATATTTTCTACAAACTAACACACACTAGACTAGAATATACTAATAATAGCCAATATGTACAATATTTTATAGAAAGTTTTTCAAAGGTAATTACTTTTTTTTTTTAATATTTTGAAAAAAACTCCATTGAAGCAAAAATATCTGTTATAATTAGCCAGGGATGTTACAAAATTTTACGGGCTAAATAATTATATAATAATTAAATATAATTATAGATAATTTTCTATCACAAATGTTACCATAAAAATATCATAACTGACGATGGATCGCTGAAATTGTTATCAATCTTAGTCTAGGCTGTTGATTATAATATCTAATAGTTAAAATAGAACTGAACATTTTTTTTCAATATTTTCGATTAGATAACCCTTTTGAAAATATGATAATATATTAAAATATAATAATTTCCAATCTAAAAATACCAGAATCATCAGCTATTTCTTAAAATATTCCTCCTGATGATACATACATATACGTAATTTATTTTAATCTGCGGGACATGAAAATAATAATGTCTGATAAAATCTACTCTCGTGATACTCGTATAAATGAAAGTATAAATTACGGAAAGAAAATAGTTATTTCAAATTTTACCCCTGGTAGTAAAAGGATGCATAACATCAACCTAAACATTTTTGCATGTACCCTACTTTCCTTTTCCTTATTAATGGAGGGTGCGAAAAAAAAAAAAAAAAAAAGTTATTTCAAACAAATTTAAATTTTCATTAGAAACGGAATTTATCTCAACGAAAAGCATTAATCTCTCCGCATTTGTCCAGCAATGATTACACGTTGCAGTAATGCCTGCTATCGAAAAGTGAAATGAAAAAAAATTTTCATTTTTGGGCAATGGTCCCCTAGGAATAGTTACGTACGTATTTCATACTTTTCATACTTATATGTCTTGGAAAATATTTACAAAAGCGTTGTATCCATGTTACAGTTACAATTTGCTCCATAAAGTAAATTAATTAATTTTACTGCTACATTATAGATTATAGATATTGTTTGCATCGGTATGGTAGTTTGTTTAAAGGAAAGAACGGAGAAGGAACCGAGATTGAGAGTTAATTCTACAAGGATGTTGCAAGAATGAGAAAGGAATTACTGAAAAAAGTGTTTCTAGAAGAGGATATGTACAAATCAATCGTTTGGGCTTTGGTGGTAAATTTGGAACTGCAGCGGCGCCGGTTCGAATCCGGAGATCGAATTTTATTTTTGTGAGGGTCCTAAGGAATTAAAACTTGATCCTCCCAATAGAATAGGGTGGTAGGTACTCTGTAGATAACTTCCCCATTTTTGGAATCCCTATAAATTGCTGAAATAAATAAATCTATTTCATTAATTTATCTTTGGTGTAAAACACTGAATTCTATAATTTTCTTTATTGTGGCTTGGCAATGGTAAATTTCTTAATAAGCTATGGCAATACTTATTTGCGACATGGAGGAACAATAATCAATGTCACTTTTTTTTTTTCTAGTTTTTATATAACTTTTTCGATCAAAGATGAAACTTACATAATTAACAGTTTTCTCTGAAAAGCCTGTAACTAAACTTAGTTTTTTTTTGTTTTGTTTTTTAAACCACTCTAATTTATTGTCTTCTCCCTTTTTACGTTGTTTTAAAACCTTCACGTCATTTTTTTTTCTAAATTTAGAATTTGTTCTTGAATTGATCTAAGCCAAAGTCCTTGGGAATAAATCCAACATCCATAAAACCATGGTTTGCTCATTGGAAATAAAATGTAATAACTTGTGTCTTTTTTGTTTATTTCTCAAAATACTTACTCGTTCTTACTTCAAGTCGATATAATCAAAGGAATATTAGGGGTATTCCTAAATAAAGCGTGCTATATGGAAAAACTTATGTTAAATGGAGAAATATTTCTTGCTTTTACCACATTAAAACGATATCACATATAACATGGTTGAGAGTTTGTTACAAGGTCCGTTAAATGGAGAATGACGTCACGCAACAGACCAGTTGAGCTCGTAACCGTTTTGTTTGTTGACGTATTATGTTATTTGCTCGGAGTTTGTGTTTTAATTGTTTTAGATGTTTTTATAATGAATAAAGCAATAGATGACAATAATAATAATAATAATGTAATGACAGTTATCAATGATTCTGTTCCTCACTAGTTATAAGATCAGTGGCCAAACATTCACACAACTTCCACTTTTCACTGAACTTAGGCATTTGTAATAAATTACTTTAATCAAAACTTATCAATCAACTAGCAAATCTGCTAGGAGCTCTCATGCATTTAACATGACATTATATAGGGCTGCTCACAATTCTACACTTATAACATTTAACATGGTTAAACATTTTACATTTAACATAATATTATGAATACCCCTATTATATAATTTGTTTGTACCTTATATTTCTATGAGCGAATGAAACAGTATTGATGTGAAGGAAGCAGAATGGTATCCATTTTAGCTCCTTCAGCGCTCATTACGCTGTGTACTTAACGACTTTGGGTGAATTATGAACCATTAAGAAGTTAATAGCCATTAGTTGATAGGGACTGCTGTGCCTTTCGCAATCATACAAATGTCTCTTGTTTAAAGGATAGCCTTGCAAACGTTTATCATCAGGTGTCTCGGAAACTGTGGAAAGAGCCTAAAAAGAGAAAAACATTAGTTATTTCACCACACTTTTTGACTAATTGAAACTAGATTGAGATAAACTTTTTAAAACAGAATTTTTTTTTTTTTTTTCGAATAACGAAATATTTGGCCATTATCACGAAAACTGCTGTTCGTACGAAGATAAACGTTATTCACTGCACTATAGTACATTCAACTAGCTTTAATTTAGGTGCTAAGAGGCTTCTGTACGTCCTATAGCACCTTAGAGAATTTTTTTTGCAAAATATCACAAAAATTCCTTCTCCTACACTTCATTTAAGAGCTAATAGACTTCAATTCGTCGTTCGTAGGACTAATAGTTTCCATTATATTTGACAAAATAAATTCTCAGAATATTGAGTTTTCATAATTAGGAAAATAACGTTAACATTTCCGTTAGGGCTCTATTTTAGAAAATTTACTCTACTGTAATAATGTTATTTGAAATTTTTAGTTAGGTAGTTTTGAAGAGCTCTGAAAGAAAAATTAATTTTTTGTTACGTTTTAAAACAGTTGCCATTTTTTTATTTCCCCTGACTATGGTTGGCAGGGTCATCAATTTTAATTCTTAGCTATGTAGTTTAGTTTTAGGTAATAAAAAAATGGGGTAAGATAACTTTTCCCCTCCCCTTTCCCCGGACTCTTGAACTAAATACGGATAGTAGCTAATTGAAGTTAGTTCAAACATTGTGATTCATGCATTACTCCATATAGTACAAGAGCCCTTGAGCAGAAAAAAGGAAGTTATCTCACCTCAATTTTTGATTACTTAATTGAAAACTTGGTATAATTACTAGTCAAAATTGATGAGTCTGCCAAGTACAGGTAAGGGGAATAAAAAATGGCGGCTGTTTCAAAGCGGAAAAAAAAAAAATTTTCATTCGAAGCTCTATATCTTAAAAAGTAGGAACAACACAAGAAAACCTAAGAGAATGTCATTTAAAGAAGAGTCAATTTGCTAAAGTATGAGCCCTAATAGAGTTATTTATGTTAAATAGTTTTCGAGATATAGCTTTTTAAAAAGCAACATTTCATAAAAATGTTGTGTGGGACACGTACTGAAAGATAAGTAGTTAGTGAACTTATTTTGAAAAATTTATAACTCAAAAACAATTTGATGTACAGATGTCTATTAGCACTCAAATTAAAGCTAGTTTAATCAACTATAAAGTAGTTTATGATGTTTATCTTCGTAGGAGTAATAGTTTACATGAAATTTGCTAAAATAAATTGATTTATAGTTGTTCGGACAAATTTTCATTTGCCAAATTCGTATTCATATGTCAATATCATAAAAAATACTACCCCTACGAAGATAAATGTCATAAAATACTTTATAGTAAGTTAAATTTCCTTTATTTTGAGTGTTGGCAGACATATGTGCGTCTTATGAATCTAGAAATATATTTTTTCAAAAATCCAACATTTTATACGAACAACTAGAAATTAACATTTTGGGAGTTTATTTTGTCAAATATCATAAAAACTACTACTCCTATAAAGATAAACATTGTTGACTATTTTGTAGTAAATTTAACTAGCTTTAATTTGAGCGCTGGCAGACATCTGTACGTCCAATGGTTTCTGAAATGAAGTTTTTCATAAATCAAACTTATTGTCCGAACAACTATACATTAATTTATTTTAGCAAATATTATGAAAACTACTATTCCTACGAAGGTAAAGGTCATAAACTTCTTTATAGTCCATTAAACTAGCTTCAATTTGAGTGCTAATAGACATCTGTTCGTCTCATAGTTCCTGAGGTATAGATTTTTCAAAATAAATTAACTAACTACTAATCTTTCAATAGAGCTATATCTCAAGAACTATTGGACATAAATAGGTCTTTAAGGACTAATATTTCAGCAAATTTACTGTTCTTTAAATAATCTTCTCTTAGATTTTCTAGTGTTGTTGGTAGTTTTTAAGATATAGAACTCAGAATGAAAAATTCGTGTTTTTTAAAGGTTTTTAAACAGCCGCAATTTTTTATTCCCCCTACCTAAACTTGGCAGACTCATCAGTTTTGACTACTAATTATACATAGTTTTCATTAAAGTGATCAAAAATTGGGGTGAGATAGCTGCTTTTTTTTCTTCCCAGCTCTTGTACTAATATGAAGGGATATCCAGACGGTACTTCGCAACTTTGAGAGCTATGATATGTGCTGAGAGATCTTAACAGCTCATTTTGCATATTTTAGCCACGAGGAAGTCGCGGTCCAAAGCGCCTTAATCGCATTGCGTGTGACCGAGGATATTTATCCATTGGTATATTGGTTTATTAAACACAAAGTGAAAGGATTGGCGAGGGTGGGGGTGCGATGTCGTAACGCGTGCCCTATCATTAAGTTACGTAACCTATGCTAGTCTCATAATTCCTCATAGCTCGTTGCATTTCCGAATGCCGTCCAGTATATCACTAGCGTTAATTACCTACCGCGGCCACAGTGTCGAGATGTTACATTTGGGATGGTCCGGGTTCCAGAACCTGTTTTAGTATCTCCTTTCCAAAACATATAAATTTCCCATATTTCCTACATCCAATAATTGCTTAACCGTCCGTTTTCGAAGTTTTTTTTTCTACGAACTATGTTAAGTATTGTCATTGTGATATGTTTCTTGCTTCCAGTAGCATGACAGATGTAGCAAATATTGAGCGTGGCAATGCTATTCTTACCGTTATGTTTTGATTGAAAAAGAATTATTTTTCTAATAAAGTTTGTAATTTTAAAATTTCTGCAATTATATGAAATTAAGATGGAAATCTCAATTATAATAAAATTATTTTCACAGTACCAGGGTGTTTTCTTATTAATGCATTAGGTATTTTTTATGAAAACTCCTTCTGATTAATATCTTTTGATCATACTTTTTTCATCAATGTTTCGTGGCTCTTCCCAGATTAAACAATCTAAATAAACTTTATCATCACAATTTTGATTTTAAAAATGATATATTAAAAAATGATATAAAAACAAACCAAAAATAGACGATGGACTGAGTTTATCAATATAACAAAATATATAAAAAATGCTGTTGATTACAAAAATTATACAAAAAAAGGAATATAAATTATGCAGATATAAGAGCTCAAAATATTGATGAATAAATGTATGAAGTAAAGATAAAACAGGAAGAAATTTTCATAAAAATATCTGGTACAATTATAGTAATTGTTAACACGTAAGTCGTTATTGCTAGATTTCTTTAAATACCTGTTAAATAGGCTTTTGTATAAAGTTAGCTAGAAAATCCCGACAGGATAGAATAAGAAACGAAAGGTTTGCTGAACCGGTGGAGGTGAGCAGATATGTCAATTGCATAGCGGGAAAAAGGATGGACTCGTAAAAAGATTGACGCCTGATGGGTTATCTACGTTTATTACGATATTGTGCTTATAGGTAAATATAGGGTCAAGTTTTATATATGCAATAAACAACGAATCTAAGATTCATTTAAAAAGTAAATAACTCTCCCCCCCCCCCTAGAAAAAAAGATCATTTAAATCGGACCAGTAGTATCAAAGATGCCAGGTTTTAATGTTGGTACCTATGTTGTAAAAGTATTTTTCATGGAAACCCGTTCGCTTGTGGTTTTATTAGTTTGTGGAATAATTCCAAATATATACACATCTCTTTTTTCATTAGAGATGCTAATTTGAAGTATAATTAAATTTTGAAGTAAAATAATGTTAACAAAAATCTTTAACGGACATTAGCGGCGGATCTTTAGTAACTGTGCTAGTGATAGTAGCTATAGCTATCGCTGCAACTGTGATCGTGTAGCCTTACATTCGCTGCCGTACTATTAGGACTGCTTGATAGTCTTGATAGTCGGTAGTACTTCTAATTATCTGCGCATGCACGACACCATCACTATCACTGCAAGAGCCCGATGCAAGAAATCCCGCTCATAGAACAGATATCTGCAAATATTTTTAAAAATATGTTTATATCACACTTGACACGGAAACGCATTTCTGGTGATTATAACACTCTTACTTATTAGGTAATTAATTACATAAAGTTATGAATTAGGTTTTTTTTTTTGGTTTTTTTCGCTGATAAAAAGCGGTACATCTTACCGAAACAGTTGTGGTATAAGAAATCAAACAGCATTAAATTCTGCTTGGAATGAGCACCATATGGTTCGGATGATGATGACCATTGATTCGGTTGAGTAGTATCTTCTAAACCAAAAACCAATATTTTTTTTTCAAATTTTGTACAAAGTTGCAGGTTCTTAAATAGCTACTAAGCCGCTGTTTGATCAAGTAACGAACTTTTCATTCCAATTGCTCCTTTTGGTTTTTCGCCTATAATTCCTAAACGTTGTAGATCCTAGTAAAACATTATGATAAAACTAATTGAAAAATATTAAATTATGTATCAAATGAGCACCATAACTTAATAATTGGAGCAAGCGCTTTGGTCCCTTCCTCATTGTTGTTGTTGTTGTCTGGGGCTTAAGGGCGTAAAACCCTGAGGTCATCAACGCCCATACCTTCCTCATTGTTCTTTGGGTTCAAATATCTGGTGGTAAGTCCATATACAACCAGAACAGGTTATTACTATTCTGATTGACCGAATTATTACTAAATGTTACTCATTCAATGCATATTTTATTTTCTATAGTTTTTTTTTCGTTTTATAACTTCTCAATTTTTAGAAAAGTAAGGTAAATGGTAAAATCTTGAAAAGTGCCTAATTAGTCGAGAAAATTAATCTCTAAATTTCATAGACGCAGTGAACATGGATAGGAATAAAAATGGGAAACTGTTTAGGAAATTTTCATTTAATTACACTGGTAGAAAATTAATGAAAAAATGAAAAAAATCGATATTTTTAACTAACTTTACCGATCATACAGTAGGATTTTTTTTTCAATTTACCTTCAATTGAAGTATGGAATATGTGTTTCGATTGTTACCCAGTGAATAATAAATAAATCTCTTTTAATGACAGTTTGAATTATTACGTGCAATATGCAGGGATCAAATGCAAAGGACCTTTTGTTTCTCTTTCTTTGTGTTGCGTTGAATGAGAAACTATCGACCAACAGGGAATCTTCTGAATCAATAACATTATACCATTCTTTAGGATAACAACGTATCAGAATTCTCTCTTGTTTAACTTATCTTGAAGTATTGCACACATTTCTCATGATGAATACTCGTCAGATATATTGATTACATTGTTGGAAATGCTAATATATGTATCCAGTCCCATTTGTTGGGACTGATAAATGTGCATTGGAATACAATATATTATAGATAAGAATGGACCGAGAAATAAAACATAGTGCAAGTGCATTCCTCTCAATGTGGACATTCATTTACTGCTTTTTTTTATCTTAACATTATACCTTATTTTATTGAGTTTTAATAATGTTTTTTAACGATACTAATAACTACTTTTATCGAACATTGCAAAGTTATTACTTATTGAAGGACTTACACTAAGCAATAAATAAGCAGCTAAGTGTGCACGCACTTTCACTCTACGATTACAAAAATATTGAGAAAATAAAAATAAAATAGGAAATCCATAAATATTGAGTTGTAATATAAATGATAGATTTATATGGACAACTTTATTCCATCATTTTTAGAGATCTGAGAAAAAAAATTATATACTTTAAATAATTGTTTTCTTGATCTGTTTAGGTTTAAAGATTGTGCCATAAAATCGATTTTTTTTTTTTTTTGTGTAGAATGAGAAAAAAACATTACCGATCGATCTAAATGAATTTAAATGTATACAAAATCACAAAAAGCTAAAGACTCTTCTTGTAATGTAGGCCAACGAATTTTTTTTATAGGAAAAATAAGTCAAATTCTTTTTTAGCGTTCATTAAACTCTTTAATATGAATTTTCATACAAAAAAACAACCTATAAAAATTATGCACAAAACGATTTGTTTCTCAAAAACATCAACAAAAATTGGTTGTTTACATTTAATAAGATCGAAAATATTTTTTTTATTTTACCCGAGAAAATAAATCAATTAGTAAATAATATCCTTAAAATCCATTTTTAACAAAGACAGAAAATAATGATGCGAAAAATTTCTAAAATAAATAAAATATTTTATAACAACCAAGGGAGCTTTGTATTAATGCAGGTAATGAAAAAAAGAAATGTCCCTTGAACAAAAACATCTTCCCTCGCGTTTTTCGTTTTTGAATATCAACATTTTGGGTCGGTCTGTAGTCAACTTTGTGTTGGGGTATAATCAATGGAACCATTCATCGGATTTTGTGAGTTGTAAAATATTCCAATTATTCGTTAGTGTATGAAAATTCGTAAATCGACCGATGTCTAATGTCAAGTAATAATTTTGCCATAAATGTTTGGCGTTTTCGATTCATATGCCAGATTATACTCGTAGTTCTAAAAGATTATTGTCTAGTTTGCCACTATTTCCCCATAGCTTTCAAATTATAAAGTTTTTATAATATTTATACACTAATTAATAACTTTTTGGAATTAAGGTGACGCACCATTGCATTTAGTAAATAGAAATAGTATTCCGAGCCTAAGTTAAGATCAAAGGCAACACCGAGCCCCTGAAAGCTGCGGTTCTGTATTTATCTCATGAAGTAGCAACCACGACTGTACAAACAATTTTCAGGCTAAGCCCTTTCTATCTAAAGAGAGGCCGCAATCTAATGATGAAATGAGCAATGTATTAAATTGTTTGTTATTTGAAAATTTATTCAAATAATTCTTTGTATTATAAACTTTTTTATGTATCTTGTTTAAAGGATAACCTTCAAAACGTTTATCATCAGGTGTCTCGGAAATAGTGGAAAGAGTCTAAAAAGAGAAAAACATAAGTTATTTCATCACAATTTTTAATTTTTATTATTTTACATTCACTCACTCAGTTGATGTATGTATATTTAGGGAAAGTATGTGACGTCGGAGGTCCATTGAGTCAAAATAACCTAGTCTCGCGAAATACTCTCTGTGTGTTTAAACAGCCGAGCTCAAAAACAAAAAGGCCTGATTAATTTACTGCGAACCATCAAATTCCTCCCGCATCCAATCCTTACAATTCAAAATCCTACGTAAAATCCTTGATGCTCCTTATTACGTTACAAATAAACTCATTCACAAAGACCTTAACATCCCATTCGTTGCAGAATTGGCCCAAAACAGATATGCGTCTTTTCATTCCAAACTCCTTAACTATCCTAACCCATTAATTCTTAATCATTCATCCTTAACAATCCCTGATAATCCTCCGAGGCGTCTGACAAGAAGATGGCCACGAGATCTTCTAATTTAAATTAATGTTTGAAGTACCACCGATGGGTGGTTCCTTCCCAAGAGTTTCAAGTGTATATGAAACATACAATTCACAACATACATATTTACTTATTGTACAGTTGTAAATTACATTAAATAAATAAAATAAAAAATGTACTGCGATTTGTATATGTTACGATATTATTGGAAATTACTCTTTTTAATCTTCCTAATCCTTTGGTTCAATCCTTATCCAGTTCCACTCATCACTACAATCCACCTCGAAGGTTGAAACGACAGTGGCCAAGAGACTTATTGTTAAAGAAAAATGGATAATTGGAGTTATGGTAGTGGTCAGATGCTCCACTTAAGTTTTGTGTTTGCGGTTTTAGCTCAGCCTCCACTGGCTCATTACCAGTGACGCTGTGAGAGGGATGCGCTGGGATCTCAAAGAGCTTTCCTCTACTTCTCACATGTGTGGGATAGAGTGGGCTCAGGGATCGTCAGATCGATAGTGTAAATACGACTGGTGATTATTTTATTTATTTATTTTTTCATGAACATGGTTTGATTATGTTTATTTTCTTTATCCTTCTGTTTGTACATATTTAGAGATAGATTTTATTTATTTTTATGTTTTGTTTTTTTTCATTTATTTTTATTTGTATGATATTTTATTTTAGTATGAATGTAATCAGTTATCACTATTACCTATTGCCCAACAACGTTGTGGTAGATTGTAATATTTACCAATAAATAAAAATTTGAAAATAAAAAAAAAATATTGTAAATTGCCAAACAATTATTTCTTTTTTTTTTATTGTTAGTTATTTTGCGTTTAAATGTATTATTCACTACCACTCTCAGTACATTCTTACAAATCTTTTTTATACTTGTTTTAGGGATATTAATTACCTATATCCCTTTAGGAAGCATTGTAAAGAGTTTTGAAATCAAGATATCTCCTCTCTTTTCTAATATTTTTACTTACTCCAGTTTTATATCGGACCTCTATTGTTAATACCGTTATTGAAGACCGATATTGAACGCTGTGTGGTGTGTTAAAATGTTAAAGTGTCCTTTCGTGTGTTAAAATGAAACCTTTAACCTGGAAACAGTTTATGATACGAAGTCGACTTGAGTCTAGATCGATCCAGCCTGACCGAGAACTTGTAATACTGTATTGTTTTCATTCTCTTGGAAAGGAAGCTCAACTTATTTCATCCATTTTCTATTATGAAGGACATCCACATTTATTTTGTGCAACATTTTTAAGAAATATTCAACAGAATACGAAATAAAAACTTTATGGTTACTAAAAACTGTTTATTTGCTTTTTACTGTAATGTGACGTTCTTCAAGTCATTTGACAATATTAAGAAACTTTTAAACCATTAATAGCTTTGCCGTTATTGGACATAAGAACATTTTGCAAGACTATTAGTTGACCGTTGACAATTAATCACGATTGACTAAATAAAGTCAATTAATTAATATTTGTTATATTTTATTATTTTTTCCGGCACATTCTACAGATGGTTTAATCTGTTGAATAAACAGTTAAATACAAAATTCAATTTATGTATACAAAAGAGAATGGTTGAAATATTGATCAACAATAAACTTTTGAATTATTGGACTGATTTACATACTATTTTTTTTTTTTTTCAAAACATTCTCTGTCGCCTTGGAAAGATTTTAAGCTACTGAAATCCCGGATTTCTTTAGTAGAAAAAAGTTACGAACAAAATTAAAAGTTTTTGTACGTCGCTCAGAAAGTATAGGTCTTTCCACGGTCAGTATATACCAATCGATTTTTATCTTTCTGGACAAAAGAAAAAAAATATTACAGATTCCATTAAATGATATTATATTTGTTTAAAAAAAAAAAAAGAAAATATAATGATACTTCGAGTAAATTAGGTTAACAACAAGTTTTTTTAAAGAAAAAACAAATCATACTTGTTTTTAACGTTGTCTGAAACCGCTAATTTTCAAAAGAAATCAAAACTTGATTTTGGGCCAAAAAAAAAATCATTTTTCAATTTTTCTATCACCTAATCTACATATATATAAAAGGCAATAGTTCGAATCTTGTGTCCACTAAAACCTTTTGGATACCGATGCACATGACACATGCTGTTTTTTCGAATGTTCCCTGTCGCCATGGCAAGGTTTACTACTGAAATCCCAGGTTTCTCCAGTGGAAAAAAGTTACATTAAATTAAACGTTTTTGGTGTGTAGCTCAATTTTAATTTTTTTTGTTTAGCAGTAGACGTTATTGGGTTGGTGATTAATTTTCCAACAGATAAAAAAGAAGATCATTAAACTTTTAATTATACATTTAAAAATCTGTAATTTTAGTAGGTTCTATGAAAAATTTGCTTACTTTTGATTATAACCTAAAAGCTATATATTCCCGACCCTCATTTGGGAGGTCGTGTATTGCCTTTTTATATCTTTATTGGGCTAATATTATCTATGAGACAACGAGCATTTATCTATTATGATTCCAGTGGAACCTATTATGAAAGTGACTAGACACCCCAGATATTTTATTTTTGTTACTTAAAACTGTTCATTTGATTTATTACTGTAAGATGACGCAATCTGTCATTTGATGACATAAATAAATGTCTGAATCCTTAGCTATATTAATAACTTTACCGTTAAGAAACATTAAAATATATAAGGAGATTTATTAGTTGAGGATGTGTAATTATTTTAACTTAAAAGTGTCAAATGGTTGTGTTGACTTAGTGTTAAGGATAATAGAAGGTCTAGGCTAAAGTCTAAAGTAAGCATCTAAGGGAGATAGAATTTTTATTAGCCATTCCATCACTCCTCTAGCAGATAATGAAGAATAAAGAAAAACTACGAACCATAGTTTTGCAATCCATTTAAAGTTTCGAATCCTCCGTCGTTCTAATGGGAATTAATTATTAATTAAACCCAAACTTAAAATGATTAGGTAATATTACTTTTTTTTATTTCTTTTTTACCAGATCCTCCTGGTTGATTGACCTTGCATGGTTATTGTTTTTTTAATAGGAGTAAATAATCTATTGTAAAAGACACGCATTCCTAATTATTTACCATACTATAACCAGTGAATAATTATATATAATAGAGATCAATTAAGAATAATAATAATAGTCATGTTTTGAAGAATTAAAGAGAAAATTAAATAAATAAAGATAAAAGAAAATTGAGAGAAAGAAAATATACGTAACTAATGAAATATGTAACCATAATATTAAAATAAAGAAACGAAGC
>NW_027108122.1:2559686-2583315 GCF_000696795.3 Halyomorpha halys | reverse complement strand
TTTATTAATTAAGAAATTATGTCATTCACTAAATCCTTTTAATTCTATAAGACCCTTCCAGCATAAAGGATTATTAAATTTACAACAATGAAGTTTGCTCTATAACTGATTTGATCAAGTCCCCGATGAAAATAAATTAAATAAGCACTATTTATTGGGTTTTAATTTTTGATATGAAGACAGTTAAAACAAAATGTGAAATTGCGAAACAAATTAATACTAATATTTTCTCCATAATGATGAGTTAATGAGCCAGGTCTCAGCACCGAGTCCTATTGCACGCGGTCTCGGGACCTCGCTTCAGACGCTTTGATGTAGTCCTGAAATTCTTGCTGAAACATTGGCACTAAAAAATAAATTTTACTTACTTTTGATCTTCATTGAACGCAACCCAAACCATCTTCTCCTCATAATAAAACATTTGATTAGTTTCTTTCACTATCTGACCTCTAGTTTGTATTTTATTTTGTTTTTAATTCTGATATTCCTGTCCTATCTTTTTGACCTGAAGGCAAGAGGAGATGATAAGAAGTATTTTATAAGAAATAGTCTAAGGCTGTAGTTTGATAGAAATTATTATACCAATTAGAAATTATTGTACCAACTCTTTATAATGCTATTGAATGAAGAATTCATCATTACTCTGGGGCAGTCAGTAACCCAAGAATAGAATAACACAAAATTATAACTTAGGCAGCATTTGTACATGTTTGCGGGATATCGATCATTTAGAATATTGGGAAATTAATGTTGTTTAAACGATGTTAGGGCGGAATCTTGACTTGGCGAACAGCGATGGGTAGAGAATTCCAAAACGAGCTTACACAA
Organism: Halyomorpha halys; assembly: GCF_000696795.3. Lineage (NCBI taxonomy): Eukaryota > Metazoa > Arthropoda > Insecta > Hemiptera > Pentatomidae > Halyomorpha > Halyomorpha halys. The sequence goes on along the minus strand of NW_027108122.1, from coordinate 2,582,487 downwards.
ATGATAAAGGATTTTTCAAAAGAAGGCCTCATGTGAGTAGAGGGATAAGGGATACAAAAATTGGTAGGTTGAAATCTTGTATTTAGGATGTGGATGGAAGAATGCAGAGTTGGGTGGTCAAGAATTTTGGAAAGTTTTGTGTTTTTAAAGATTAGAGTAAGAAGGAACCGAAAAGGTTTGTCATCGGATATTAAGATAAAGTCACCCTTGCTCGTAATACCAATGAGATATGTGAGATCCTCTTGTTTCCATATTGTACGATAATTTCTTTAAATTTGGAGGAAAAACAAAAATTTCCCGTCACAAACTCGTTTGGTTGCGATTCAAAAGGAGTGAAAGTCTCATGGATAACTAGCAAGGTGATATGACGTCGTCAATACGTCCTTGGTGTTGAGAATTGTTCATATCAGGGCTGTGACGAAAAATTATTAAAAAATTATAAATTATTTGTTAATCAGTTATTAAAGTTTTTGACAAGACCACCACCGTTATTTTGATTCATTAACCTAATTCAATTCAATAAATCCAAGTCAAAGTTTTGAAAGAAAAAGAGAAAAAAATGAAAAAAAAAATACTGTTTTAGTTAATTACATAACTTTGTTTCAAAACTCTTTCCATTACTTTGATAATAATTAGGTGTGAAGTAAATTAATGAATAAACTTTTATATCTGCATAATGAAATAATTTTATGTATTAAGCCTATATTATACCAAGGAAAAAAAAATTCGACGTTGTTTTTATAAAGTTTTTATTAAATAAGAAAAATATTAATATGTACTTTACTTTACTTTATTTTTAAAAATTCGGCATTTATTAAATATATTATTACGTACTTAATTGGATTCTAGAATTGATTTTCTAATCCTTTTTATTAATTATTCTTTTTAAACTAATTTCTGCTGCCTCGTTTTTTTTTTGCACTGTCGATGTAGGAACACATTCTTTTAACTTATAATATATATAAAATCAAAATTACCGTTCGAGTTTCTAAAACTTTCCTTCATTCTAATCAAAATTCATCATAAGTCCAATTATAAAAATTAAATAATAAATATATTATGAAAACTATTCTTGTTTTCTCATTTTATCTCAATTAGGTTACTTCATTAACAACAAGTTTTTAACTAACTATCCCATACATTTTTCTGTCATTTTAGTATTCTACGTAGTTATAACTATAATTGATAACTACGCAGTTATAAATAAAATTAATAATCTTTTATTTTAGAAAAATAATATAAAAGATATTATGTTGAGAGGCCATAATTTTTAACCTTGAATGGAGATATCTATATTGTTATCCTCATCATTAATATGTCTTTAGCCTCTATTCAAAAAATAGATCTTTGTTTTACGTCAATTATGATTGTGGCCATATTATCTCTGAAAAAAGATAATTCTATAAATAAATGGATCTATCTAATCTCTTTGTTTATCTAATTAGTGATTATTCAAAGAATAAAATTACATCGAAATCGCAAACCGGTAGTAGCTTCAGTTTGATAGTATTAAAACGTAAAAGCAGGGTTACTCAACCTCATATTACGAACCAAGGTGTAACGGGAGGCTACCCTTAGCTCCAAAACCAGTCCGGGACCAATCGGATTCAAGGGTAGTGACAAATCAACGGGGTCAGCAGGCGTTGGAAACCTGGAAGACCAATATGTTCTTCTCGATTAAGCTACAGTAGTCATCACTCCCATGCTCCATCAATTTGAGTTTCCTCCAGTAGGCTGACGGGCCTCTCATACACAAGACAAAGAGCAGCAGTGTAGATTTTCGTCATTAGCCATCACCAAAAGATAGCTCACCCATCTAAGTAATTAACCATGTTCAACGTTTAAACAATTTTTTTTAAATTTATTTATTGACAAATATTACAATCTGTCATAGACTTTGTCAATTATTAATAATGAGTAATTGATCACATTCACACTAAAGTCAAAATAATAAATAAATAAAAATAAAATAAGTAAAATTTTGAAATAAAATAAAAACTTAGTTGTTCTTTTAGTCCCTATAATTATAGTCCCGAACAGTTTGACCATATTTGGTATGATGATAATACACAACTTGATATAAATAATAATCCATTTAAAAGCTAATAATATAATAGAAAAGTAAAATTAGAGAATAAATATTTTTTTTTTAAATATTTACTAATAATTTGTATATTTGTACAATATTATCCTGATTGGAGAAGAAAAAATTTATTGAAAAGGATATTTTGGTGCATGACCTATGATTGAAGGAATGGAGTTTCAGAGAGAGGCAGCTCGGAATAGGAAGAAGTTATCAAACGCCGCAGCAGTTGGGTACGGTGGAGAGTGGGTATGATTTGGTAGTACGGGGTTGAATGGAGGTTTTAAATTATATAAAGGTTCTGTAGGGTACATGCAGGACGATGAGTTCTATTGATCATATCTATAACTTGTATACAAACGTTATTTAATTTTGATTATCTATTGCAAGCACTTTACCCTGCTCGGAATATATAAGTACAAAAAGATTTTCCATTTAATATTACATAATAATACAGCCGACTAGGATATAACTCGTAGTTTTCCTACGACCTATCTCGTAATTTTTTACTTTCCCTAATTATTCACTGACATATTTTATCAAAATATAGTAAGTATCCCATTCGTGAAAACGTTTTAATTCCAGTTTTTGACAAAAATACACGTTTTGAGGTCACTAAATAAAAATATCAAAGTCTCGCAAAATAGTGTTTATGTGGAAAGCCTAGCTCAAAAACGTAATTGCGATTCTTACAAAATTGAAATTTCATATTTAAGGCTAGGATATGCAGTAATCAATATTTTGATTAAATTCGGTATATCAATGTACAATCAAGTGATGTTTAATATCAGCTAGGGTTTATCATCATTGAAATAATTTGGCAGAGCTTGAATGTCAAATTTACAATATGGCTTCCTCTAAAGTACCTTTTTTTTCTTTTAAGTAATTACACATTTCAAATTTTTGCTAGTGGTGAAGAGTGAATAAATATAAACTATGAAAGGATTTGATTTTGATTTTTTATGACTTGAGGAGAAAGGATGAAAAATATTTTTTCAAAGTTGTAAACACATTTCCAGAAATAAGTAGTAATATAGACTTATTATGTATCGTTAGAAAGCCAAAGATTTTAGAATAAGTGATATGTAGCATAGAAAAGCGTAGAAGGTAGTGAGGGATAAGTTTAAACACGCGCAGTTTCCCCACTTGATAACGTTAACTAATCACCATACTTATTAAATCATTTTTTTTTCTTTGACTTAACCCTTACAAGACCCACTCATTTAACAGGATGATAAATTATTACTCCAAATTTTTGAAACTTAAGTGACGAAAATCTCTATGGCACAAAAAAGTCTTATAAGTACATAGATCAGTGTAGCTTCCTCACTATTTTTCTATTTTTTCATAGCCCCTTATTTCTGTTTCCGAAAACTGCACATTCTGTAATTATCCTTATTATTATTAACATTTTAATAATAATCCCCGAAACCTTCCAAACTTATATTCCCGAGGAGTTAGGCTAGGGTTCATTCAATTATAAGACATAGATTTTTTTCTAGATCTCCAATAGTTGGGGACTTATGCTATTATTTCGCAGTTTCCAGTTATATTTTGAAGAAATTAGTTAAAACTTGTTTTACTTGGTGTTCGGTTAGTGTGAAAAAATAAAAATCATGCTTTTCTTTATACGTATACGATTATCAAATCAATCCATTCGTTACTTACTTTTGCACTCTCATATTGGGTATATCATATCATACTGGGTATGTCTCATATAGGTTGGGGGTCAAAAATTTATCATTTTGTGGGACCGCTACTCAATCAAAAAAGTCAACGCCCCTGGCCGGATTCGAACCGGCACCCTCAATAGACGTGACCTTGGTTATACTGTGTCTTAACCACTGAGCTATGGGCAGCCCTTCCCATATTTTAATAACTTCGCAATCATACTACGATATTTCATATAATAGAATAAAATAAATTTCTCAGTACAAAATAAAATATCGAGTTGTATTTTTCTCTCTATCAAAGCCTTTTTTAGAGTTGAATAACCCCTCTTTGTCCCTTCAAAACTGATTCAGTTTAATCCTTATTTCTCTTTGCATTTAATGTATATTGTTTTACCGGAGAATTTCATTTGCCCGAATCAATCCTGTTATTATTCAATCCTTTGTACAGCTTTAAAAAAAAATCTGTCGCTTATTCTTTGTATCAGTTTCTTTTCGGGTTGCCAATGCTCAGTCGCTCTGAAAATTCTATTGTTCTCCTTTCCTTTTACCGTCTATCTTCATTTTCCTGGAATAGACCAGATCAAATAACTTATGATAAAAAGTTTACCATAAAAGAGGAATTTGCCGGAGGAAAATTTCTTAACATTTGATTTTTGTTAAGAAATACTAAAAAAGTCGTTTTATTGAACATTCCATTGGTAATTTTTTTTCTGTAGCTATAAAAAAAACCTTTAATACCGACCCAACTATTCAGGATTGAAAACCTGATTAAAAAAAATTATGAAAGTACTCTCGATAAACATTTCATAACTCTATCCATAATTATGAGTACCAGATCATGTTCCGTAAGCAGTGGTGAGTTAAATGGAGATATAAATTTTTCCATGATTTTTTCGGTAACGTTGTATAAAAAACATTTCTAGTCTTACTTATTATTTATTGCAAATGGGTAATTAAAAAGGTTAAATAAGACTTAATGCTATCGAGATGGAATATCAAGGGAAAGCATTCAAAGTTGCATTTGAATTTTATACAAAAGAAATGTTTCTGGTCTGGGTGTCTCCCTACATCTCAAACTCTAAGGCCTTAGGGACTTCTCTTTCAACCCGGGGTTCCATTTCCACTTTTAGCGGGTTCTTATTCACCATTTCTGTCCGACTGAATTCTATCTGTTATTTAGAAATATGGTTAAGGAATATAAACCTCCAATAGTAATACTTTGTTATATTAAATAAACAAATACTTTACATATATTATGATATCATAATTCATTGTAAACAACTGTATTATAGTCGTTTGCTTTTTTAACTGGAATCATTTTTTAATTATTAAGTACAATCAAACTGATTGAGGAAAATATCCTTAGAACCACACTAAACCCAAATTATATGATAATATACAATTTTTACTTATATTCACCACGTTTTTGCAACATTTCTGCCAATTTCAAACTTTTTCCTCTCCATCCTAGTCACTTTATTCAAATCTTAATGTCATATAAAGGTTTTTTGAAGATTAATAAGACGTAAAAGCCCAAATAAAAAATGGCCAAATATAATAGCAGGGGAAAAGAAAAAAAATGCTTCCAGCTGTAGTTTATATGGAAACATATAACTTAAATAATGTTACAGGGTTAAAGATGAAAAAGTTTGAATGGAAAGGGCCGAAACGTTCCAAAAATGTGGAGTTTATATGTATGACATAGAATTGTAATAATTAAAATAAAATATTTTTATTTATATCATTTTATTTGTTGCTACGGAATTGTAACATTTCATGGCAAGTAAAGTTAAGACAAACACAGGGGTGATTCTAAGGCTGAGCCGATTCTGTTTTTTTTTTCTAATTATTAGGAAAACCTCAAAGTAAACGAACATTATCCACGAACTTTATTTATTTTTTCTGGATACCTAACGTTAGTAGGTGTAGTATACATAATAGTGAAACAAATAATTTTTTATAACAAAAGAAATAATTTTATTAATAAAAGAAATAAAATTGTTTACTTGCGTAAACAGTGGTAGTAATTGTCTTCTGTCTAGATGTTGGTTTAACGATTTTGAGGTATGGATGAAAAAATGATTGAAATTTATAAAATTTAATTTTTGGCATTTTCAATTCCGACAGCTTTAAAGCGGCAGGCAAATATTTTTTAGTTTACGTTCAATGATACTTTAGTGAGCGTGTTGGATGAATTAATGCGCAAACCGGCTCTCTTCTTTACTCTTTATTTAAATTACCAGATCGAGAGACAAATGGAAATTTCGAAATAGTTCAGGTGAACTTTATACTGAAATCAGAAGTAATGGAGAACACTTTTCAACATCCATAATACCAACCACAATGAATCAGCTGGCGAACGGTTTCCATTGGATTTGCCAGTGAAAGGAACATAATAACCAGCTGTACAATAATTTAAGAGAAAATTAATAACAAACCAAAATGGGTTTGAAATAAATATACTGTAAAAATAAAAATGTTGATAATAATGATGGCTGTGTCAAATCAATTTTACACAACCTCTTTGCTCACGCCAGCTGATTTGCCTGTAACCTCACTTTACCTTCCCGTCAAAATATAATTGAGTGAAATAAATGAAACTTTATGTTAGGTAATTTACACCTACAATTCTGTACTGCGTGGGCTCCCAGACTAAAAGATCCTGAAGGAACTAGCGTTGCAATTTGTCTACTTTCTCTCACTCTTTTGTTGGCCCTTTACGAAAGTCAAATCAGAGCGCTGGAAGGTTCGTTACACATTGGCGTTGGACTGAAGAGAAAGCGAAGATGAGTTGGTAGCGATTGTGTAACCAGAAGGAGCCCTACTCCGGGACTGACCTGGCCACTTTCTTCTGGGGCCATCCCATCCTCAGGGACAGGACTCCAACGCTTCTTGTGTAATAGTTCCGGTCTAATCGCTCTATCCATCACCAGCTCGCTCCGCCCCAATCTCAGCATTATCTAATCCTCTTGACCTTTTACCGTTTTATCCGCAATATTTCGGTTAAGCCTTTTTATTAGATATGTTAAAGGCATGTTTAATGTTAATTCGTAAATAGTCAATAAATAAATTTAATTATATTTTTATTTTGTTAGAAGTTTGTTTTGTTTTAAAAGAGAGAGATTTATACATTTATACTTGTATTGCAATGTTTATATACTGGAATGACGGCCAGCAAGAATTATTTTACCTAGCAACAATACAATAATCTACGGATTCATATCTGTCGCCCAGTCGCTCGCCTTTTTGTAGTTCACCAGATATAGTCACCTGATGCTTTCTACGTAAATTGATATTAGAATACCTTATAGACGTAGATCCACCAACGTTTGAACAATTAGGCTTAAAAACATCGTCTCTGACCCATCGGAGTTCGTCCAGCAGTATTTTCTTTTACATTTATATTAATTTTATAAATTTTGTTTATTCTTTCATTTCGTTTTATTTCATCTTGAAGAACAGTTTTATTTTAATTTTGTTCTTTATTTTATTTCTGAAGGTTTTATTTTGGTTTGGTTTTATGTTTTCAATTGTTAGCCTAGCAAAATAAATGTTTATAATCCGAGCCAGATTGTTTTGTTTTTATTCTTTTTAAAGCTTTCCTTTAGAAAGATATCGTCAATTTGGGTGGCTTTAACAAGATAGGTGTATCTGTAATAATCACTGTTCGTTAAAACGCCATTTCTGTTACATATAATTGTAATTAATAATTTAAATTACTTTGATGCAACTAGTAATTGTAATTTCAGACCATTTTTATAATTACAATGGTTATGTTATTCATCACTCCATATCCATATATTTTAGGTATTAATTTCTCTAAAATCTTTGGATTTCCTGTGCTATATTATCTACTATATGTGTGCTATAATATTACTCTTGTTAATTTTTTTTTCCAACTTTGAATATATTTCTTCTTTTGTTAATTATCAAATATATTCAGAGTTAATATTTTTCCATTTTTGTATCACCTCAAACAATGAGAGATGATCAAATAAAAATATGTTAGTACTTTAGAAGAAATAACTTTCTAAATTCGAATAAATTGTACTATATAAAATATTTGGTTTATTATAATATCATGTCTAGATAAGACATTATTTTCCCTTTACTGTTCACGACTGATACTTGTATCCTATTCTGTGAAAAAAATATTTTTTTATGTAATGATTTGTTCATCGTACTGAAAAAAAAAAAAAAACCTCTTACACGCATCGCAACCCTAAATATCGTCATGAATTATGAACCTCAGCATCTCATACTAACCGTTATGGAAGGGCGTAGGGAGTATGGAAGGTACTTGTTATGTATAAATAGTTACATGGTGGCTTTGGTGGGAGCGGAAAATGCAAATACAGGAGGTATAATAGGAGACGAGGTGGCGCCCATCTTTTATTCATAGAAGCCATTGTTCCCTCATAAACATCCGACGGTCAGCAAGCCGACCGTAAAAATGTATAGGCGTTTACTTAACACGTAATGAAAGCATTTTCTTCGTCATTGTCTTCATTGATGAAGGATTAGTTCAGGGTCGATACTAAAAAATAATATCCTTTAATTTATCCATAAAGTGCTGCTACGCTTGTGTTGCTAAAATATTTTGCGCATATCTATTGTAGCGTCCATCTATACAGATAAATTTATACAGTTTATATTTTTTTGTGTATAAATTATTATAATTTGTATACTCTCATCATCCACCAGTGGGTTTTTGAAATTTTCTTCCTCCTTCTTCGTATGAAATGCAACAATAAGGAAAAGTTAAAAAAATAAATTGTCGAATAAATAAAATGGCAGGAAAATCCATTCATTACTTCGTCAAGTACAGGATTTATGTCCTGGAAAACCAGTGGATTTCATGAAGCCGAATAAGATAATTTTTGTTGAATTTTTTAGGCACTATAACTGTTAATATTATTGATCCAAAGTAAAGATGAAATATATTAAGCACAAGAAATCGTTGATAACATAATTCTGGCCTTGTAAAGGTAGAATCTCTTAATAAAAAGGTGATAACAAATAGGCTAATTTATTTAACAGTTAAAATGAAAATATAATTGTTTTAAGTAGATTAGCATTTTTTTAAAAATTGATCAATAATTAATTTATCAATTAATTAAAAAACTACATAATAAAATTTTGTGATATTAGTTGATAGGTATTTATTAATCGACTTGGGCATAAAAGACTGTTATAAAAAAAAATTAAACCAGGATACATAAATTTTAAAATATGATAATGTAAATACAGGATTATTGTTGATAGATAAAATGTAAGTAAAATAGATAAATATTTTATGATCTTCTTGATAATGATTGGTCTAAGGCAGCCCTTTATTACAGCATTACTGCTACATTACACAGCTAATGTTGGAGAGAAATAAAAATATTTGAGAGAATAAATTTAATGAGGTCTGTGTTTTAGTCTAAGTTACCTACCCTCAATTAAGAAATTAATGTATAATATATCAATAAACTAATTAGTTAAGGAGCTCCATAAAAAGGCTTCTGTAAACACTCTGCGAATAAAAAAGTTCAAAAACGTGCTTTTGATAATAAATTGTTTTAGAAATGAAACAACGCCATTCCAGTATAGTAATTATAAATATTGTTGGTTTATTTCACTATAAAATTAATTACCGGTTACAACCGGTTTACTTTCAAAAAGTCCGTTTTTCATACTGGAAGGTTTTGATTTAGAGAAAATATTAGTTAACTTACATATCTTCTCACAAAATCTCCTAAGCCCATATCATATATACCCTCTTTGTGATATGGGCTTAGGTGGCTTTGCCTGAGGATGCATAATTTTAGAAATATTTGAGTGGGTGAGAAGCTTTGTGAAGTGAGAATTTTGTTATTTTATTTTTTTTTTTGCATTTAACTGTACCTCAACCAAATTTTCGTCTTGGAATTTAAAAAATTGTAAAGTTATAAATAATTAACTAATAATTGTTGATAATTTCATAATTTTAACTATTTTAACAATCTATCTGATAGATTGTGAATAAAATTTTTATTCCTAAAATTGTCACTTACACCTCTTTGCTTCTCATCCACTCATTTTATTTTCCAATTTCAAAATTTAAATAGGTTTTGATAGTAAACCAGCGATATTCACTTTTGACCAATATTTTTCTTTCAAAGACAATCTATCTACTTTTAGAAAGTTATTATGGGAACATTTCATCTAAATGAGTTAAGTTTTTATTAAATTTGTTGATTTCTATGATCTATTTTGCGGGGAAGTTTTATAATTTGAAAATAGACTAAATATGATTCTATTTCATAAAATTTAAATAAAAAAAAAAACTTTGCTTTTCAAAAGTGGACATGACAACTTTTTATTAAAAACAGTTTTAAACAATGATAGGCGTCTCATATAGTGAGTCCATCATTACCGCAAAACTCGGCGGTTTTGCCTAACCTCAGCGCCTGACATTAAGACATTCATTATTATTGGATGATATTGTATCAAATGTTCCATATTATATACGGACTGAGAATATCTTGCTGAATCCACACATCTAAGTAACTTTTCAGTTGAGTACTATTTAAGTGGATTTTTTTGTGTTGATCCGGTTTCGTAATAAATTTATGTTATTATTGTAGTTTAAATATTTGAAATACAATTCCTCATTATTTGAAGAATCCTTTTAATATCATATTTTTTATTTGATTTATTTCTGTATCTGTTTTATTTACCAACATATTGCATGTGACTGCATATATATCATTGAAGAAAATGTACTTGAAGCAGTGTTTTAAATTTTATTTTTTTTTTTTTTTTTATGATTTAAATTGATTATAATCCTGTTTAACAGGTTAAATGGGTGCAACAACAACATGAAAAAAGGAGGTTGAAAAGGGATGTATTTTCTGCAGGATATCCAGCAGGCTTTGCTGATGATTTTAGTTCCTTGTTTTCTAGTGCTACCAGGTCTGGGCAGGCATATCCTGATCCACTGTATAAGGAAGAATGGTACCTGGTAAGTCTGTTATTCATATATTTTAAAGATTCAGTTTCTTTTTTAATATATGAAAGCTAATTTCAAGATTATTATTTAATGATCGTGTAAATTATTATTACAAAATAAATAATATTATTAATAACAAATTGTGTGTAGTGTACGTCAATTTTGAGCCCAAATTAATTCATTCACTAAATTATGCACAAAAAAATGTATTTTTTGGAACAAAAATCATTGATCAAGTAACATTAATTAACTTTTGGGCAATTATAGATTTTTTTTTTAAATTATTAAGTATAGAATCATATAGTGAAATAAAAATTTTTTTGTATTACATTTTCATATTATTAAACTTCATTTTTTTATTCAATTTTATTATTTCATCACTTATCAGCTATTTTTCATTTTAAAAAAAAAATAAAACCAATTTATAATAGCTATTACAAGTAGCTAAAAACTGACCACTAATATTTTATTTGTCCAAAGTTTGATTGTCCTAATACCATAAATATAAATTTTAAAAAGTTCTATATATATAAAAGTTTAAAAATCTCAGATTAAATTTAATTTAAATTACTCAAAATAATATGTCAAAGAAATTCTTTGATTTTTCATATTTTATTTTTTATCTTCAAGAAATATAAAAGTTAAGTGTCTACTATAAAATTTGTATTTTTAGAACTCCTGATTTTATTTTTTAATTTTTAACAACGTTCATTTCCGGAAAAACTGGCTAGGATGTATTGAGTCCAAGAGGCAGTCATTAAAATTATAGTTTTAGTTCCTACTTCTTTAATATTTTAATTTAAAACACCTTGCTTCATTCTGCCAAGAAAATAAAAATTATAATATTATAACTAATAAGAGAAAAGTGGTTAATGTAAACCCCTCAAAACTGTCACTAGTTTCATTCACTTTGATGTGAATATTATTTTGCTATTTAAAAATGATGTCATCATGTAAATATAAAAAATTATTTGATTTTGATTTATAATTATGATATTTTAAATTAATATTATGATTTTTAAATAATTCTTCTCGATTAATTTATTAACTGCCTTTTTTTTTTTTTTTTTGTGATTAAAAATAATTCAGATGTAGTTTACATCTTTTATGTTTCAAGATCTTATATCCATCTTCAGACTACTTTTTTTTTTAAAAAACTCAATTATTTATACCTATAATATTTTTACTCCTATTTGTCTTTTGTATAATTTCTTGAATTTTGAGGAAAACATTTCTTTGTAATGGACTGTTTGTACTGCATTTGAAAGGGTAAGAAGATAGTACAGGCTCCTCAAACCTATGTTCTAACATTTTTTTTTTTATTCAAATTGACATAATTCTATTAAATAGTGAAAAATAGGTATAAACGTAATAGTAGTATGTATGAATGTAATGTGATGATGAAAATAAGACCCTAAAACGTCAAAAATTATAAGTGAAATTGGAGGTATAAATTCAAATATCACAGAAGGAAATTGAATTCCCTACCAATTGATGAGATGTATTAAATAAATTTTGCAGAATGGTGGAGCTAAAGATGGATATGACATGAATGTACGGCCTGCATGGTCCAAGGGATACACTGGTAAAGGTGTTGTGGTGTCCATTCTGGACGATGGCATACAGACTAATCATCCTGACCTGGCCGAAAACTATGTAAGTAATCAACGTTTTTATGTACAACTACAAAGATTTTTATCCTAAATAATATTTAAATTATTATATAGAAGTAATTAATTATAATATTTGTAAAAACTTCCACAAAATCTATAAACTAATTATTTTTTTAAGTTCGTATGATCTATTCATCTTTTGTCCTCTTAATTAATGTTATCTAGGTTTAATAAAATCCAATTTATCTGCCACAAATGTAATCAGTCCCAAAATAAAGTGAAATTTAATGAAAATTTGGAGAAACATCTCAATTTATAAAATATGACATTAATAAATATTAATATGTTGCAGTTCTCTTACTGCAGTACTCTTTAGTCAGAAGTAAATTCTCCTGTGAGGATTCAATTTTAGTTTGTAGGATGCTCAAGGAATAAACCTAGGGCTTCACATTCATGACGAGCTTAGACGGGTCTGTTCTTAATTTATCCTTTGTTCCACAGTAGAAGTATGGTCTGGTCATTGTATCAAATAAATAGAAAATATAACCAATGAATTTCAAGCCCAATTAATTAATTAATATTGTACTTTACCAGATTTATAATATATACTTTTTATTTATTCTTTGAATAAATATAAATATGTTGAAGTTTGATTACAGTATTATCACATGCTTGGCATGTTTTAGGATCCTGCTGCAAGTACTGATATTAATGATAACGATGATGATCCAATGCCTAGAGACAATGGTGATAACAAACATGGAACCAGATGTGCTGGAGAAGTAGCTGCGGTAGCTTACAATAGCTTTTGTGGTATCGGAGTTGCTTATAACGCTAGCATTGGTGGTGAGTTGAAATGAATAATTTTTTTATTGTTACTGCAAATACTGGATAAGTTGAGTTTTCAATTGATAAAATCTCAATAAGAATATTTTTTAAAAGATAAATATCATTATATAAGCAATAAAATAAACTGGAAGATATATAGACTTAATCTGGAAACTTATAAATCATTTAGAGAGCAGTCATTCTAATAATTTGGCTTTGTATATTAAATAAATATTTTGTTTTATTAATTTGAATAAACTTATTCATTTTTAATAAATATTATTAGTAATAGTACCATAGGCATAAATATACTTAATAATTTTCATTACGTCATCAGATTCAAGGTATAATTTTTTTTTTTTATAAGAGTAGGAACCACATTATGTGTATGTTTTTTTTTTAAACAGGAGTTCGAATGTTGGATGGATCGGTAAATGATGCTGTAGAAGCACGTGCACTTTCGCTTAATCCTGATCACATCGATATTTACTCAGCCTCTTGGGGTCCTGAAGATGATGGAAAGACCGTTGATGGTCCTGGGCCTCTGGCGAGAAGGGCATTCATCAATGGAGTTACAACGGTCAGTTCATGTTATTTTCTGTTATTGGTTTGTTTGATATTTTTTAAAATTTGAAGTCGAAACTTGTCTTCTAGATTTGAATATTTTGTGTAATAAAAATTAAGTTCTATGAATCTATTAATTAATAAAAATTTCTTTGGATTCATAATGTTTTGTATTTTCCCAATGATGAAAGGAACACTATTTTAACTGGTTTTACTACTAATTTTTTAGGGTCGTAAAGGAAAGGGCTCAATTTTCGTTTGGGCCAGTGGTAATGGCGGGCGTCACACAGATTCTTGTAATTGTGATGGTTATACAAATAGTATTTTTACACTTTCTATATCAAGTGCTACTCAAGGAGGGTAAGTTAGCTTATTTATATGATTAATTTTTATCAAATTAGTATAATTTAGTATCTAATGTAATTTATTATAGTGTATTAGTTAGTAAAAAAAATTTATAAAAGTTTTAATTCTTTCAAAGATATGGTATTGTTAACATTATATATAGTTATAGTTTGTATACAAATTATGATTATGCACAGTGGATTAAAATAATGATTTCATAAAATTTATCGAAAAACTAACAGATTAAATGTTAATGTACAGAAGCTATATGATATGGTCTTTGTATAATATTCTCTTCTTAAATCAGAAATTAATAATTCTATTATTGACATATTTTTGAAGCTTTTTTTTAAATCTATTATTTCTGCAAATCTCATGAATTTATTGCTTGTTGATTATAAAATAGTTTTATTGGGTCTGTGCACCAAAACTAAAATTAAAAACTTTTTTTTAAATTTATAATATTCCTACCCATTGGTCTATTAGCACAGTATGAAGTTAAACAAGCCGATTAAACAAAATTATTAAATGTTGACATTCTGTTTTTGTGTGCTGAAAAGCATTTCTGTGTTTTATTTTGTATATTAATATATTGCAATAATTACCAATAAATACTGCAATTTAAATTTTAAATAATAAAATAAAAATTATTTTTCAATACAGTAATCAGGTATTGGTTGTTTAGAATGTGTTTACTGGTATGAATTTTATATGAAACTCCTGACCTGTCTCAGAAAAATGCACAAATATATAGATAATTCAACTTCAAAGAAATTTTATCAGTTAAAACAAATTATTATTTTATTGTCTAGGTTCAGAGCTAGCTTCTGTTATTTACTACCACTACCATTATAATTAATAAGCCCTTCTCTCTACTGGACAGAACCTCACACAAAACAAGTTGTCCTGAAATTAATTTTCTTGTGTATGTGTATTTCTTATCCTTCAACAAAAGCAAAATCACTCCATGCCTCAGGAGGACTCCATACCCTGTACACAGAGTGTGTGTCTTTCCATTTGTATTTTTATGACTCTGACTTCATTCAGCTCAAAAATTTCTGCAGTGCATTAGCTACTCTAGCAATGTATCTATTATCCATACACTATTTCAGCTTTGTTATTTTTCCTCAAAAATTGGCTTTAGATTTATGAGGCATAAAAATAGAGCTTGTGAAGTTTTTCATTAATTATCCTTGCTTATGGCATAAAAAAATGATTCGTTTTAATGTATATTTTTCCAATTTTTTGTTGTTTTTTTTCAAAAGAATGGATAAACATTATGTTATATTTTCTCTTCACGTAATGCCAGATTCAATCTTTATCAATGGCCCGACATTCCTCATCTGAGATTTGGTACAATAGTGCATTGACTTGCAAGAAACACAGGCTTTTTGCCGAAACTGTCATTAGAGGTTTAGTCCTTTAATACAAAGCCAATTCGACAAAACAATTTTTTTGCAAACTCAATTATTAGGTATATTTTTTAGGAGTCTTCTATCAAAAAGTAATATATCTACTTCTGAGAAGTAAAAGTTTTTTTGACAAATGAAAATTCCACAGCCAAACTTATTCAGTTTATTTCAAAATGTTATTTTTATATTGTTATCTAACTGTTGCAGATCATGTATTTATCATGTATTTTCAATGATAATTTAACTTATGTACATGAGATACTCTCATATTAATTTTATCAAAAATTGATGTATTAACTTTTAATAGAAAACTCCTCCTTTAGGGTATACCATTCCAAAATCAGCCAAGTTCATTTTTGAATATTTATTTTTTTATTTTATTTTTTTTATTTATTTAATTTATGATTTTGGTACTATATCATCCAATTTTTTCCAAAAACATTTTAAAAAACATGTGATATAATTGTTTTTGAAAAAAAAATGGAAAAATCTTTTCCTCATAATCTGGAAACAGAAATGCTAATTTAAGATAAAATAATTTAAAATTTAAAAAAAGGACTTGGTTGGTTTTAGAATGCAATGCCTCATTTATATGTCACAAATTATCTTATCATTCAAAACTAAAATTTAAATGATCAAACTCCTTTATTATTGATTTGTTTGTATTCTTCTAACAAGTGACAGGTTCAAATGAAGAAATTTTTTTTTAGATATAAACCATGGTATTTAGAAGAATGTTCCTCGACTCTTGCGACCACATATAGCTCGGGAACTCCTGGTCATGATAAGAGTATTGCAACTGTGGATATGGATGGAAAACTGAGGCCTGATCACATTTGTACAGTAGAGCATACCGGTAAAAAAAATGTTTTTATGATAATTAACTTATATTTTTCCTCGTTAATATGTTTTAACATCTTTGCTTCATCACAGATTTAGTCTTTAGTTAAATTGACATAGTGTGGAATGTTTTGTATCAAATATTACTTGAGAGGCTTATTAGTATCAATTTCATCCTCCATAACTATCATGTTTATGTGATATTTAAAGTTGTACTCCCAATTTATATATTATTGTTATTAGCTCAAAGTGAGTGATACATTTTCTTTTTATTTAATGTTTGTTTATTAAACAAATAATTTATTTTATTTTTTTATATAAATTCATATGTAATATTTTTTATAAATATGTATAAATTCATTCATTTTTTCACCATCCGATCTTTGCTATTTTACAATTTGATTTTCTATTATCTTATTCTGGTTTCAGATCAAAAATTAAAACAAAATATTGCCTAAATCATTTATTTTTATCTTGGAAGTTTTGAGGATACTGCATCTCTCACTTTAGCAGCTATAATTTAACAATATTTTTATTAATAAGTTTTTCTAAAATTGTACATATCTTTTAATGGCTTAAATATTACATAAAATTGTAGAAAAGCTTATTTAAAAAAATATTGCTAAATTATAGATGCTGAAAAGGTGACATGATATCCTCGAAAGATCTGACAAAAACATAAACAAATTAAGCACTATTTTGTTTTAATTTTTGGTCTGAAGGTTGAATAAGAGAATGAAAATAACTATAAATTAATTGTGTAATATTGCAAATAAAAAATTATTTTACTTTATGCAGTATTATTCCTCCCAAAAACTATACTCTATCACCAACAATTTTTGCTGTGATGTATGGAACTTTATATCTATTGTGATTCTATTTCAGGAACATCTGCATCAGCCCCCCTAGCCTCGGGGCTCTGTGCCCTGGCCTTGGAGGCTAACCCCGAGCTGACGTGGAGAGATATGCAGCATATTGTTGTAATGACTTCTAACCCTGAGCCACTCATGAAAGAAGCTGGTTGGATCACAAATGGTGTCAACCGTAAAGGTAATCCTCGTTGCATCTATCAATTATTTATTGAACAATTAATATTTATTTTAATTCATCATGTTCTATTTGTATACTTTCATCTTATAAATTATTTCATATTATTAAGCAATTTTTGTCTAGATTTTGTTTATCTCAATTATTGTTTGTTAATCCCAATTATAAATTTCAGTTAGTCACAAATTTGGTTACGGTCTAATGGATGGAGGAGCAATGGTTAGCCTAGCCGAACAGTGGACCAGCGTTCCACCACAACATATCTGCAAATCTCAGGAAGTGCGTGAGGACAGGTAAGGAGATTGTTAATCACCATCAATGTTAAAATTTAATTATTGAATGATCTTACAAAAATCAATAATTAAATAAACTGATATTTATAATAGTTTATAAATATTTTTAAATTATTATTTTTCAAGAATACAGAAATGAAGGCCTTAATAGAATGCCAGATGAGGTTCCAGTTTTTGTAGGAACTGAGATTACAGCAGTATGTATCTGTTGGTTAGTGAAATGAAATAACAACACCTAAAAAAATTAGTTTCTACCAAAAATGGTGGTTGAAGACATGTTACATACATCTTTGCAGCAGAAAAATGAGACTCCCATTTCTTTCTGTTCATTCTTTCTAAAACTTTTTTAATATTATTAGTGCTCCGTAAAAAGGCTGTGTTCAACAATTTTGAGGAGGTAATACTTAACCTGGTCAGGAAAATTGTTTTTAGGTGAATAAACTTATGATATTTTTGAGAACCTGGTACATTCCCATTGTTTTTCACATAGTTAAACTAATTAGTATCACTGATAATATCAGTCTAAAGATGAAAATACCCACTATGCTAAAAATGTGTTGAATGGGCCCTTTTTTTAGAAAACTCAACTACATATTTTTAATCTTCCTGGGTTTAAAACAGATTCTTAATTTTCTGTGATCATGGAAATTACTCAGGAAGAGAACTCTGTGGTTATGCGTATAAAAATTAAGTTTTATTCAAAATTTGTAAGAATGGGATCTCATCGTTTTTCCCCTAGACACTTTATATTTAAGGGACTCTTAGCATTAAACTTTTCTTACCTTTCTTTTGCTAAATCCCACCTACACTAATATAAATTAATTAAACTTAGCCAAGTATTGTACAGAATACCAACATTGGAATTTATCACCGGCTCTGGGATGGTTTATTTTTCTTTCTTTTATTTTTCCCTGTATAGGGAATTTATTCAGAAAGTGATTTGGTTTGATGTAAAAAGAAACAAGAAAAATTCTCCAAATATTAATATTTTTCAATATAAATAAACTTTATAAAAATTCAATTAATCTTTTATGTATAACTTTTTTTTTTTTTCAAACAGGCAAATTGATCAATCTTATGGTTCAATTTTAACCACTGCTGTAGATGCCAGTGGTTGCACTGGAACTGTCAACGAGGTTAGATTTGTTGAGCATGTTCAGTGCAAAATTTCACTTAGATTTTTCCCTCGAGGTAAGTATTAGTATGAGTTATAAGGTTATTATTATTTATTTAGTTATAAATATTATAATTAATGTAGAGTTATTTTTTGATCCATTGAGATGTTGAGAGTATCAAAAAGTTTAATTTGTTGCCATGAATTGTGTAAGGTAAGGTTGAGGTTATAAGGGCAGCATGAATATCTAATACGGATTGGAGATTGGAGATGAGGGTGGGAACCATTGTATCTGCTGAATTATAGAAATACATGGTCCCCCATTGGACAGAGTCCAGGTCTAGTTGAAGGGATTCATAGGTAATAAGTATGATACGACTAGGGGAGTAAAGGATTCAATGGATAGGTCATCAAATCTGGATGAGATCATAAGATTGTAGAAAGGTAATGGAGTGCTATGAAGAGGAAAGGATTTTTATACGGGAGTCACATTCGTACAGGTCAAACCAGATATCAGAAAATCGAGTTTGATGGGTAGGAGGATAAGGAACAAGGTAATGATTCATGAGAAACACTAGACATTAATATTTTTATATAAATTTTTTTGTTCTTGTCGATGTTTTATTTTAAATTGTCATTATTCTTAATAATAATAATATTCTTTATTAATTCTGGCACTAGTCCCTTTAGAATAATATAACAGGCATCAAAACTGAGTTTTAGAGCCTTAGAGTAATAAATAAAATTAAAAAAATAAAAATATTAGAGTGCTACCAATGGGTAGTTTCTCTACACCCCTGTAACACTCTATTTTAACTAAGGTCAAATTTACTGAATGTATTATATAATATACAGTTGTAAATTTCAATAAAGATATTTTTAAAAAATAAAATAAAATAAAAATGAAATTATAAAATATCACTACAGTAATTAATTGGAAGATAAAAAAATGAAGCAACAATATCAATCGACAAATTGTAAAAGGAAAAAATAAAATAAAAAGAAAACAGATTAAATAAAACCATCTATCATATCATAAATCATAAGATGACTAACTTCTTATAAAATTAAATGAAAAAGAATTGTAACAAAATTTAACTAAAAATATTTAACAATAAGAAGCAATTAATGTTTATATTGATGCTATAAGTTTTAAAAGAAAATTAGAAACATGATATGAAAAAAAAAAGAATAAAAAGACAAACAAATAAATCTTAAGGTATATTCCAATAAAAATAAATGAAACAGAGAACAAAAATGAAGTAATGATGATTGTATAAACATATCTATAGATTCTAAATTAATACTAAAAACATTCAATCATATTTATGTTAAATTTCTATCTTTTTATCCATTTAAAAATATTATTTGAAATATTTAATTGTTATTCTTCTTGGGAATTGGGGTGGACAGGAAGTGATTAAAACTATGGAATTTGAAGGTTGGAAAGGTGTTAGAGCAACAAATGAAGAAAGTTAATGGGGACCCCCGAGATGAAAAATATAAAGCAATCAAACAAAAATTTTAATTTTGCTTCAAGATCTCCAGAGACACCACCATAAATAAACTCCACAACAATAACCAAAGTGGGGCAATAATAATTTGGTAACAGGTGCCTGCAGGTTTCAAAGGGAAGTGGGTGAAGAAGGAGATTTAATCTCTTTAGGGTGAAAAAGGTATGACGAGAGATATTGGATTCGTGTTTTGTTTTTTTGTTGAACTGCAAAACAGGGTTGTATTATGTAATAGTTTGAAAGATGTATAATCTACAGGCAGGCAAGTAAGACTTAATTTGTTTCTAGCTACTTATCTTCTTTTAATCATTTCCTCTACTTCCGAGGAAAGCCAAGACACAGTTGCATAAGGTTCAGGTTTTGAGATGGGTGGCTATGGATGTCTAATATGGATTGCAAATGCGAAGTGAGGTTAGAAACCATAGAGTCGATAGAGTTATAGTAATATACAATGTCCCACTGGTTAGAGTCAAGGTCAGGTTGAAAAGATTTATAGGCAAGGAGGTCCAAACTATGATATGATTTTAGGAAGATTTGACTCATAGGTTGTTCGATATTTGGATCAGATTGTGAGATGAGAGAAAAGGAACAGGTTTTTTTTTCCTTTAGCTGAAATCACTGCAACCAATATGGGCTATTATGTGCCATTGACAAGGGAACTGGATGCTTGAAAGAGAAAAGGACTTTTAACAGGAGAGTTACCGATGAAAAGGTTTTACCAGGTGCCAGAGGATTGTGTGTGATAAGTTGGAGAGTAAGGAATAAGGTAGATATTGAGGGGAAATATTAGGTCAGTAAGAAAGGATTCATCGCTGGATCCAAAGAGCATGTTAAAGTTAAAATCACCAGTGATATTGGTATTGAGATAAGTAAAAATAAGAATGAAATCAACTAAATTGATTAGAAAAACATTACACACTACATAAACATTACTTATGTTTGATAATATTGTCTAGGAAACTTGCGTATTGTTTTGACTTCACCCTCTGGAACACCTTCTACATTGTTGATGGAAAGACCAAGAGATGTTGTCAGTTCTAACTTTGATGACTGGCCTTTCTTGTCAGTCCATTACTGGGGTGAAAATCCCACTGGCCGTTGGACTTTACATATAATTAATGCTGGGAACAGGCATGTTAACCAACCTGGTATGTAAAAATTATGAGTATATTTTTTCAAATTTCATGAAATTAGTTTGAGTTATCTGTAATATTAACTTATGAAATTCATTATTTCGTATTTTGTGGGTAGGTATGTACAAATTAATTTAAAAACTAGTCATTTATTAAAATAGTAAGGTTCAACTAACTAAACACTATTTTTCATTCAACTCTGGAATTTACTTATAATTATATTAAAGTATATCAAGTTATTATTAATATATACTCAATTTAATTTAGCTTAATTTCAAAGCTTTCTAAAAACTGGTTGTATTAAACTGAAGCATTTCCTCAGTTAGTCTTTAACACATTGATTGCCCATTGTAATGGCAATCATTAATTTTGTAATCAGTAATTTTGTAAAATTACTCGTAGTTTGCATTATTTTCTTGTGTAGGATACCAGCTATGAGTAATTTCGTAGCTTTCATTTTCATTTTACTTGCCACATTTAAAAAAACCACGAGATAACTTGTCATTGACTTACTACCCAAGAACACAAACTATGATTAATCTTGTAGTCAGCAATGTTAAATTTCCATTGTTTACTAAATAAAATATTTTAATTACAGTTTATGAAAAAAAAATTATAGTTAATGCAGGGTACTTTATTTTATTGTAAAAACAATAAGTAATCGTGTAGAAGGAAAAATTTGGAATTCATCAATATCAAATTAATGTCCATCTTTTTTTATTTTATTCTCTGAGTACCATTTTACTTTGATTGATTTTTCATTTAATTATTTTTTTTAATTTCAGTTTTGATATCATTAAATATATTTGGTTTATTTGAATTTTTTTTTATTACAGGAATTCTCAGAAAATGGCAGCTTATATTCTACGGGACTGTGAGTAATCCTGTGAGACTTCGAAGACCCGGCCACCAGATTTCATTCCCATCAGCAGCTCCTGCCTCTTTGAATCCTATTTTCCAAGGCAGTCAAGATTTCTTTTCGGGAGCTTTTAGACATTTACCAAATATCTTTACTGCTGCAGGGTCAGAAACTAAGGTATTTATTTATTGTTTAAGGTTTAAAATATTTATTATTTTCAATTTGTAAATGATTGGCTGAACTGTTGGATAAATATATCAATGTATCTTAACACTAGATTTTCAGACAAAATTGTAGATATCTTTTTTCTGAAACCTGTCATTAAGACAAATGTATGAAATGAGAGAAAATGAGTATAAATTTCTACCAATAAATTTTTATATAATTTCAAAAAAAGTATACTCTTAAAACATGATACATCTGTTATTTATGAATTTGATAAAATTTCAGATTTCATAGTATCCATTTTGAAATCTAATCCTTGTGTTATAGATAATATGGTCATCT
>NW_027108122.1:2518210-2554695 GCF_000696795.3 Halyomorpha halys | reverse complement strand
TGCTTGTACATCTTGTGCAATTGGGAGATATCTAGATGCAGCTGAAAAAGTTTGCATGCCATGTCATCCATGCAATTCTACAAATAAATATCAGTGCTGTCATTGTGATCCAGAAACAGGTTTATATTTTCTGATCTCAAATATTTCTTTCTTTTATGCAAACAAATATTATGTTTTCACTAATCCCATAGACTAAAATAAAATAGTTTTGAAATATTTCGGGGTATGAAAAGCTTTGAAAAATTTCTTTTGACATTATTAGATTTTTTTAGATATAATGTTTTTCTTTCCTTTTTTTATTAATCATAAATTATCAGTCTATTTATTATAATTTGATAATTATTTTTTATCTAGGAAAATGTCACATCCCAAGTGGTAAGCGTAGAATGGCAGCAGGAGCAGCCAGAATGGTAGCTATGGAAAGCACCATTCAGGAAGCCGTTATTCAGCCTGAACCTCCTCGGTTTGAACATGTAACAATGGGAGCAGTCCTCGCGTGTGCATCAACATTAGTCCTTTTTGCTGTCGTGTTTCTTATCCTCCAGGTATTCTTTATTATATTTTATTGATTATTTGAGTCTCATGCAGTCCATTATCAATGAAATAATATTATAAATTATCATCAGTTATACACCTAATTTTTCATAAAAACCATTTCTTTATTTTTTTAAAGTTTTCTTTTATTCATAATTCCACTAACCTTTTTATGCTCTGGTTCTCACCTCCATCTGCTTAAAATTCATGATTTCAATCCAATTTCTTGATCTAAGATTTTGACTTAAAGGAAAATGTTGCTCTTACTCATTCAGTTTTAAATAATAATAAATATGGCCTGTATACATCGGGACCTGTGCGTTTCTTACTTCATGTATCCTGAGTGTATGTTGAATTTTTTATTGGTATGGAACAGGGTGTGGTTGAAATTGTGAGACCTTTCTGTCAAAAAACATATATTTTCCCTTGAGTTCAAATATTAATTCCCTGCAGGGGCAGATCGTGTTAGTTTAAATATATATTTCAATAACATAATATAAGACCGAGCATACCTGGGGTCTCATAGGAATAATGGCCTATCTGGCAATATCTTCACCGCCACAATGTCGTCTTCTAGCCGCTTCCCAGTGCAGGTTCAGCAGTGGGCGAAATGGTGAGGGGGGAATACTGGAAGACCCCGAAGACACCGTCTTCCGGTGTCCACGGCAAGGGGGGCATCAGAAAATGAGACCCCCGACCATGACTATATAAATTCAAAAAATAACCGAAAAATTCGGATTACTTAAATCTGATAAAGAAAGTAAGAAACAAACTTAAATTTCTTTTTATAATAATTCAGTTATTGAGAGTAGCATTTTTTGTTGTTTTGCTCATTGAAAATAAAGCTACAGTTATAATCTGAAATTTCATCTCCAATGTTATATTTCAATATTTATTTATTTTTAACTTTATTAAAATCATTGAAATGTGTAATTATTTGTAAAAATATACTTCATAAAATTTGGTTAAATGCACCTGAGTACACTAATTTGTAAATATTTAAAAAAGACAAGCCATCAAAACATACAATTGCATAAAAATCTGGTCTCTAATTACAAGATATTAGTATAAAAAAAAACAGAAAACAAAGTAGGCACATGTTGTTAAGCTTTGCCAATCCCCTTTCAGTAGGTTCATTCAGACTCTATCACTGATTAATTAGAACTCATTTGTATAACTTAAGGTCCATAACCTACCTTTTTTTTTCTTTTCTTTTTTAGCCTAAGAGAGAAACTCATCTTTCTTTCTTTTGCTGTAGTAGTACTTATTTTCAAATATAATTTTTTTTTATGTAAGTTCTTATTGTTAAAAATCCGAATGCATATAAAATACTTAATCATAATATACTTTATTTATTATGTACATTGCTTATTATTTTTCATTTTCACTGATTGTGGTTGTGAAAGAAGAGATATGTAACTACTAATTAGATGTATTATCCTGAAGATGGGAGAAGAGCCCCAAAATGTAGATGGATATAAGAATGTATGAAAGCAGGAAGGATGTTTCACAATAAGGACTTCATAATTTAAAAACGTTGTATAAACATAATTTTTAGTTGTCCCTAATTTTTTTTTTCAAATTGTCATTTGGTGTGTTACTTCATGTCACTTGACAAACATCTGCTGCTGAAATCTCAATTCTGACAATATGTGGAACCTTTTTATTTTTTCACTGTTCCTCCTCATTTGTAAAAATATAGTAATAAGTGGTAGCTTGTCTTGATCAACCAAGGTAAAAGATGACTAAAGATCCCACCATTTTATGGTCTATGGAGTATGATAATAATTAATGATGTAATGAATATATATAAATAAATAGCATGTAGATAATTATAGGCCATAGAAATTTCTTTCCATAACTAATTAGTTTAATATATGTATATATAGTTGACCATAAAAATTGATATATAAGAAGATGGTCAGGGTTGCAGTCAAAAGAGAAATAAAAATAGTTGTAAACTTATCTAATTAGTTTAATGAATTTATCCCTACTTTTCTCTTTAATTTTATATAAAATCAATAGTTGTCACAGACAGTCTTTGGTCCTTCACATGCGGGCTAGAGGTTTTTCTGTTCTTTGCATCCTGACCGAGCAGAACATCCTTCAAAACACAACTATTCCTACCTTTTTAAAAATAATTAACACCAGAATGTTTTATTGTAAATTGTTCAGTTAGATGTATATTGAGTTGTTGGTCAATAGTTGTTCCCCAGTTTTGTTAATAGGTGATTTATATGGCTTTATGATTTTTCTGTTTCTCAATAATTGAATTCACCTCAATTCAACAATCATTTTTTATTTATTAATATAAAGCCTTAATACAGCTGAACAAATTCATTTAATGTATTTCTATTTTGAAATTTGTATGAATGATTTGTTTATTTTATTTAAAAAATTGTTAATTTCAGAAGCGTTCCAAGTCAGCAGAAAGGCTGCGAGGTTACACAAAAGTACCAGTAAGAGAGATGAGATTTGCTCCTCTCCCGGAAATACAGAAGCATAGCCGAATACTCTTTAGAGAAGACGATTCAGATGAAGATGAAATAGTTCTCGCCACAAACTCTTAGTCACTCCTGCTGTGATATAATTGAAGAGATAAACATTTAATAAAGTGCCTATAAGAGGGTAGACCCAAGTATGCTTAGAGAGGTGATAGAACGATAAACAATTTGAGAAATTGGGTTTTTTTTTTGGTTTTTTTTTTAGTTTTTTTTTAAAACAGTTATTATTTTTTTCAATAAAACTTTTTCAATAAAGACAAATTAAAAATGGGTTTAATACAGTATTTTTCAAATCTTAAGCATTGTTTTATTTTCTTTCTATTCGCCAAAGAACCTCTGAATTTGTTACCGAGTTGATTATTGTTTATGTATGGCTTAGTATTTAAATTCATTTAATATTATAATTTATGCAAATCTTTATTTTTTAAGGGTTTGATGGAACAAGATTTTTTTTTTTTTACACCATTTGTAATCATCTGTCATTCCCTTATAGTATGTATTTATTTGTATTAATGTGTGGAAATTGTCGATACTATTAGACTAAAAATTATAATTTTCCTTATCATTAATTATCAGTTATAATTTTGTAAATCTTACGATTATACTAGCCTCCTGGTCTACCAAATTCTCACACTCAAGCTTTCGATGTTAGAACAGCAATTCTATAAAAAAAAAAGGTAGACAATAATATTCATAAGATGGGAGAAATTACTAAAATAAAATAATAATTTAAATGAAGGGTTTTTTTTAGATTAAGATTTTTTATATAGTTATATTTTTAATTTTAAGATTTAGATGATTAAAGTAGATGATAGCCCTCACCATTGTGTACCTAATGAGTTGTAAGCCTGAAGAACAAAATAACTTTTAACATTGATCTGAAATAAAGAATAAGAGAATGTAAACTTCGAAATATCCATAACAGTGACTTAAATTGATACAAAGCATTCTGAACCATAGGTATACTTTAATAGCAAGCTTTCTAAAAAATAAATAAATGTGTACATCATTCTGAATCATATTTAATTATATATATATATATATTTGTTTGTTTGTGATTTGTAAGTTTTTCATATAGTATATGTTTAAATTCAATGTGTTTGATATGTGGATTGTAAATATGCTATGTATTTTATTTTATGTAACGACCAGAATTTAATGTTTATAATTATACTATGTGATCGCATTGGGTGATATGTAAATATTTGAGTGAAGAATAAATTTTTGGCACACACACACATATAATATATATGCAAGTGTGTGTTATGTATATGTATGTATGTAATGCATGTAGTTGTATATACAAATCGTTTATTATTCCTTCCTAACATTATCATGGTTACTTTAAGGGATCTTGCTTATTTTATTTATAGTGAAATACTTGATTATTCTTGAAAATAACACTAAAAGTTGTATCTTCATTAAAACAACTTTCATAATATGAAGGTTCTTTGAAACTTTACTGAACAGATATTTATTTTATTTTTTGTTTATAAAGATAATTAACAAAATTAATCAAATAATAAACACTTTAGGTTGATTACTTCCGTGTGGTTTATATAACCTTAAGGTCCTGAAATAAGTTAGCATTGTATTATTGTCCGTCCAAGGATAAGATTAAAGTGAAAATACTAAGATCAGATAAATTTTATTGAAATACCTAATAATCCAGATATCCTTCTTAGTAATTGGAAGATTCCATATTGATTAGATTCTGTATTAATGTTAGGTTGGAAGAAAAGTGTCCCATCCAAGATCTTGAAATAATCACCTCCATGTTGTTCACGATACAGTATATCTTTGCAATATACTGAACCCCTCGCCCTTTAGGGGTTCTAGTGGTATAGGTTTTTTATTTTTGTGTTAAGTTCCCAGGAATTTGACATCAACACTAGTGGCAATGTTTTGGCCTAAATTATGTCAGGCTTTCAGTACGATGGGATTAAAGATTTTACTGCAAGTGTCTAGCCCTGAATTGCTGTAGAATATTCCACTCTATCACCCCGATGAAAGCCAAAACTTTGGCTCACAATAAAAAATAACTTTTACATATTAGTATTGTCTTCACTGGCTGTACTCTTCAACCAACTTCACCTTGTATGAGAAATAAAAATGTTTTGACACCAACACTAAATACTCCTTTTAGGTAGCTTCAAATGGAGTAAATATTTGTTCATCAGGATTCACATGATAAAAAAAAGACTGAATAATGTAATAAAAACAATTTATTATAACAAATAACATGAGCTACAATAAAAAATTATTTATAAAATATTACATTGCACACATCACCACTTAACTGTCAGTGGATTAGGATTATAGGTAACTGCTTGAAAGGTAGTATGCAAATCATTAGTGGCTGGGAAACATTTGTTATAAAACTGAAGTACAGATTCTGGAGGATCACGAGCTGCCATCGAACTGTGAAATTCTTGAACTGATTTTAGGTGGCCCCTCACTTGTCCACCTCCATTTAAACAACCTAAAAAATAATGCATAAATAATCTACTTTAGTAAAATATTTACTAGAAACAAAAAACTAATGATAAAGATTAAAAAAACAAAAAAAGTTAATCAATAACATTGAAATTACTTTGTTTTGAATTAGTAATTGTTTTTAAATATAATTTTTTATTTTGGGTATTTTAACAATTAATTGGCTAAATGATTTATCTGCATGTAATAAATAATTTTGTTCAAGTCTGGATAGCTCCCTCTTCCCCCAGAAGTTCTATAAATTATTTCTATTGAGCATAAGATTTTTAATGAAAGCTAAAATATAGGACCTCATAAGTTGGAAAATCTGAAATTTGAAAATTCAAGGAACAAGGACTTTTGTCTCACATTAAAAACCTAATAATTATCAATAAAACTCCTGGAGAAATAAAGAAAGTAATCAATTACTAACAAAGAGTTTAAATCCTTTAGACAAAAAAGTCTGGGTTAAAATATAAGACAGTAACTGGTAATTTCATTGAAAGTTTACGTTGCCCGTCCAAAGCTTTTTAAGAATAATTTTCGGTAATCAAAGTGTAACAATTGATACCAAACAAGTTAAATGACCTCAAAATGTCAACCTCCTCCTCCCTCTCCGCATCTTTAAATGCATGTTTTCATGTCTTAAAATTACGGATACAGTTCTAATAAAAATAATAAGTGTACAAGGTGTGGAGTTTTCACAAACATTTGTGTTAAAAATAGTTTTCTTTCTAAAAAATAAAGTAATGTTTTTTACTTTTACTTACATGAATATGGTATATGGAGTAAGAAAAAGTAGTGATTGTGAAAAATTTGGATATGACTTTTCGACAAAAATAAACGTTTTGAGGTTAGAAAGTACAAATATACACAACTACAAATAGTACAAAGTTTAAGTACAAATAACCAAATTCCGCAAAATGGTTGATGTGTGAACAGTCTAGCTCAAAAATGAAAAGTCGTAAGAGACTGAAATTACATATTTTAGAAATCTATATGGTCTGGGATGTGACTTGAGATTTTTTGATAAAATCAAAATGGTAGTTTTTCAATCGATCAACTGAAAGGCTCATTTGGAAAATTAGTACAGGGAAATATTGTCACAGTGAAAAACATCTTTTCTGGAATGAAGAAGTATCTGCTTCAACTTCAAAACTGGGAAGAGAGAGGGGTAAGTGAAATTTATTTGATGCACCCACTGAAACAGATTTTTTCATAAGTTGAACTGACCAAAGATTTTACATATAAAAATAAAATCCAAATAACTAACAAACTAATAAGCTATACTATATTTTTCTCTGAATAAATTCTGTTGGTATCCTTGAATTAGTTAAAACTCATCTTCACAAAATATTAATTTATTGATAGACTGGCTGTTGTTATATCGTATTTATTATACCTTGATCATGCAATAAAATTAAACAAGATGAATAAAATAATATTACCTGATGGACATGCCATAATTTCAACATAATCGTAATCACATTTTCCTCTCTTGAGTTTGTTAACAGTATTTTGAATATTTTTAAAACCTGTTACAACTGCAGATTTCAATTGCTTACCATCTTCATTGTCATATTGAGCCACTACAATATCAGATCTCCTAAAATAACAATGAGAATAAATATATTTTTAAAAACAGCGAGCTTAAATAATTAAAAGAGAATTTTTTTGTAGTTTAAAATAAATTTTATAAATAAATATAAATTTTAATTTAATTATATAAATTTTACTAAACAAGATATTTTAATAAATTTTATATTTGATGAGGAAGTTTAATACATGCATATAGTTATGTATATATCACTGTTATATAAATTATGACTATGATTTTCATTCATGAGAACAAATTCATCTTTCATATCTTATTGCTTGTAAAATTTCCAAGTCTAGTAGACACTCAGGCAATATATTTCTTCCTCCCTGTTATATATTAACTCAGCAAAACACAAGCTAAAAAGGTTACTAACTTAACAGGTTCAAAGGATGGCACATTTTCTTCAGAGGGCTGTTGTACAGTTCTTATAACTTGATAAGCATAACCACCAGAGCCAGAACCAAGAGCTTTAGCAAGCGGAGGATAAGCAGGCACACCTTCCCAAGGCCAATCCACTTCGGCCCCCAGCTCTTCAACCAGACCATTTGGGCAGAGCTCCGCCAAGGCAACCTCCATTTCAACTATCATATAATGCAAAGGATTCAAAAATATTTAATAGTAGCCAACAAAATTTAATAGTAATCAAAAAACAAAAACATTACAATGATTTAATAGTTAACCGTGGATTAAATACATGAAAAGATTTTGAGGGAGTGGTAAGTGAAGAACACAAATACATTTCTACTTATTTATACTACTTTCATAATTCTTATTTTATTCTTACTTTAATAAGTAGAAACGTGAACACAAATACGTTCACTGACCACATTCACTGACCGCATCCCCAACCATCTCATAACAAAAAAATTGATAAATAAGGCCTTTGGTCACCATACATGGTAACTGACAAAATGAAAGTTTTTACAA
Source organism: Halyomorpha halys (assembly GCF_000696795.3). Lineage (NCBI taxonomy): Eukaryota > Metazoa > Arthropoda > Insecta > Hemiptera > Pentatomidae > Halyomorpha > Halyomorpha halys. The sequence continues at coordinate 2,546,655 of NW_027108122.1, read as the reverse complement.
TGCTATAATTATAATATTGTGTAAATCGTTGACCATAGATTCAATGTGAAGAAAAGACGGTCAGAGGTTTGTGGTCAATGGAGTAATAATGAACACAAATAATTGAAACTTAATTTTATATGTGCCAACATTTGAGCTGAACTATCAGACCTTCATCAAGACGGAAAAAAAAAAAAAAAAAAGAAATGAGATAACCATAATATAGTAAAAAATAACTTAATTTCTATATGAAAGCCTGAAATTCAGGCTGAAGCGTAGGCACATGTAAAATAAGTGTCACTTATTTGTATTTGTTATATACTGCAACCCTCCTACCATTTCTTCCTAATTTTGTTAATTATAATGTTTTATGTAGAACAGGAGTTACTAATATCTTAATATCAATATTATTCTCTTAGGAAAACAAATTTTCTTAGGATTCTTTTAATAATTAATGAAATTATTCTTTAAAAAACCAGTGATGCTAAAACTGCAGTTACCATGATTTACAACCAAACACCTCGAATATACTATTTTCTGGTTATTACATTAAACTGGTTTTATAGATAATTTTTAGGCAAATCAATAACAACTATACAATCTAACTACTTAACACCTACAACATAAAACTTGTTATCTCACAGGGGTTAAAAAACTTATCATGACAAGCTATCTGCTCCATCACTAAGACCTAACTGAATGAATAGGTATAAAATATATATATATAATGAAAGCATTGAGTTTCATACTTTTCTTAATGGTTTATGAGGAATATATGTCAGAGAGATTAACATATGACACGATAAACTTCAATATTTTTCCTTATAACTCATCACTTATAACCAATAGTAGTAAAAATACTATTTCTTAAACCAAAAGTTTATTACCTGGAGTTATGACGCAGTTCACATCAGGTATTGAGTTTTCACTAAACTGAGGTCTTGAAGCTTCAAGTTTCTTATCATAGCAAGGCATAAAACAAATATGATAAATTTGATTTCCAGATAACTAAAAATACAAATAAATTAATTAGAAAGGTACAAGAGAGATGATAAAAGGTAAATCATGAAAATTACTAACACCTCTTTGAGCTGAAAGAATATTTTTCACAAGAAATCCCATGATCTGTTGAGGAGATTTACATGAACTTAAATGCGGAAGTAATTGTGGCTTAGTTTTTTCAGCATAGCAAACCCAACCTGTAATTAGTAAAAATATAACAAGGTATCCACGCCATGGCCAAAGTACTTAATTAAAATTTCCTATATAATTGGAAATTTGGCACAGAATAATTAAATTCGATAAAACATAGGTTTACAAATGCTTCAATACAAAGCAAGAAATAAAAAAATAAAAAATTTCAGGAATTAACTCATAATCACTTGTTTACCACCATGGTTTCAACCATGGGAACTAGCAAACTCTCCTGGGATACAAACAACTTTTGAAAAGTGAATATCTCATATATCAATTTTTAGCCATAGATGAAATGAAACATGAATGAAAAAATGAGAGCATTATGGAAAATTAAAATATTATACTACATAATATTCCTGTTTTGTGTAACTAGGAGAGAATAGTTATTACCATCAGAATATTAAATATATATGAATTAACAGTTAATATATTGTTTAACATGATATTGTTGAGAGAAAAATTTAATCATACCTGGACATGTAGAGGCTAACATTGGTAACGCAGTTTTATCACCATCCTTGGCTCTTAAATATCGATCATTAAATTCCTTTGATTCTTCAACTAAAGCTAAGTCTTCTGCTAATCCCATATCAAGAACAAGATCTACACCCAAGCGTTTTATAAACCCTAACAAAATATTTAATACATAACAGTTAAGGAAAAAAAAATTAAATCAAATTACCTACCATAAGCTCAATAAAATAGACTACCTGTAAATTTTCTTAAGCAATCGTCAGGTTTCAAATTAGAATGTGAAGACAAAGAAAGCAAAGCTTGCAAAGAAAGTGACATCACAACCAGTTCATATCCTTCCTGAAATGATAATTACACGATGTTTGGTAAACAAATCTATTCCAATAATTAAAAAAACTACGGTTAGAGTAATATGTTACCTCTTTTTTGTTTGTAATGATTCTTAACATTTCATGATGACTTTGTTGATTGATAAGAACAGTTTCAGCTGTTGTAATACAGCCACTACAAGCTAAACAATCAGTCAAAGAAATGTCCACTCTGGTCAACTTGGATTTCTGTCCCACCTAATAAAACATAACTTATTAAGTTATTAATGAATAAAGAAACACTAAATATAATCAAAATGAGCAGCCCTATGAATAGCTTCAAAATTAAATAACAATTTAAAGGTGAATGATGACTACCATGAAACATTTTCATCAATCATCTTCAATATGAGTTGCTGCCATCTGATCAGCTGTATGGTATAATGATTCTAGCATTTGTACAGACAAAACATTTCATTTTAGTTTTTATCACTCTTATTCTACAAAGTCTTTCCTAAACTAAAATTTTATTGGGAACACTCTATCCGGTTCTGTTTAAACTTGTTATTACTGAACCTTATTTGTAAATGTAACTAATTAATTTAGTTTTTAATTTTCTTAAAAGTTTAAGTTCTTTGATCATTTCGAAGTTTTTTTTTTCACTAAGCACTTAACAACTTGCTTATAGAAATTCTATGAAGCATTACATATTTTTCTCCTCCTTCTTTAATCAACCCAAACACCTTAAAGTGTCAGGGCAGCCATTATCCATTTTTTTTAACTCTCCTCTATCCATGGCTAACATCATAAGTTCATCTAGAGTGATTCCTCTGTTCATTACAGATCTAATATGATGTCCTCCCCCTTATTCCTCGTCCATCCGTCATTTTCTCTCAGTCTTTCCTTCCCATATATTTTTTTTGTAGTCTATTGATCAGAATTTGTTGCACATATGCACAGATTGCCGAACCACATTAATTTTCTTATATGAATATTTTCTTTTAATAGTTCCCTCCCAATCTCTTCTATTATTCTTTAATATCTCATTCGGCCAAATCTACTAAAGATTTGAATGAAGAAACTCCTATTCAAGACAACAAATCTTGTTTTTATAAATATTTAAATTAATACAATTATTATCTGCTCAAAAAACCACTGAAAAGTAGTCCATTGAAATTTTTTTTTTTGTTTGAGAGAACGATAGCTGACAACAGTAATCCATAAGAACACATTGTTTTTACATTATTTCAAATGTATTTATTCCAATATAACCAGTGGTTAAAGCAGATCAGAGTCCCATTTACTAATCTTATTGTTAACAATTCTATTTACTTAATTTTTTTAAAATATAATAAGCAGCAACAGATGGTAACAATAAGATAGTCAGATATTGTTATTATATTATATTGCCTTATAGTATGCATACACGAAAATAAACTACAGAACAGTCAATCAAACCAAAACTGGGCAGAGCAAAAAACAAGGTATAACAAAAAAGTGTTGTCAACAAAGATGATCTATAACTTGATGGACCAATGGTTTAAATTTTCTATAAAACTAAACAATTTAAATGTTGAATAGCTATAAAATTAAACAATAGTTGTACCACAGTCAACAAATTTCCATAAATAACCAACACTGAAAAGGGCTTGATCTAGCATTTACTATAACTATAAATTTCTTTATTTAGGTAGGATCAAGGAATATAATTACCAATTAAAAATCAGTAATTATCTTAAATTATAAAACAATATTTACTGAATCAACATGGACATAGGTGCCATCATCTTCTATTTTAATTTTTGCTCCAGTCCCTTTCGATGTTTTCTTTATTTCGACAGGTTTTATACATTCCTAAAATCAAAATAAAACGGCCTTAAAATGTATATATCTAACAATGAAACTAACTAATTATGATTAAAAAAGTAAATTACTTGAGATGGTGTAATAAAATCATCTAAATCTGCTAGCTGTAAAACACCACTGAATCTTGGTTCCATTAAAAAAAGTACATATAAATAATAGGAAAACTTAAAAGAAAAGAACAAATTGTTAACAAAATAAAACCCAAGTGATCAATCACTCAAAACATCAGCAGCTTCTTTGACAGATGAAATAACAGTAAGAGAGGTTATGTTATGAAATAGCCTAGGAGGATGGAAGAATGGAGCCAGTCATGCATAGTCCGACATGTGAGCCACAGGAATCTAAATATAGATTTTGTTTAGTTTCTCATTAAAACTCACATAATTATTTCCCTTTTTTTAATTTCCTCATTTTATTATTATTTCATCCAACATACGCCAGTTAAAAGAGATCAGTTACGGATGCATTATCGCAGGTGGAAGTATTGAACCTTGAAAATAATCTCGATATCCATTCGAATTGAAGATACTCAGGCAGCAATCTAATTTGAAGTTCAAAGCTTGGAATTTTCGAGATAATGTCACAACCATAATCTGTGAAACTACTATGCTGGAGGCTCATATAACCTCGGTCTAAGCGTCAAGAGAAATCCAACGCCATACATCAGTCTAATATTCCTGGTAACGGAGCAATGAGAAGTCTATTTTCTCATAAATATGTTTGGCTATCGTCCAAAATTCCATTGGTCACAACTGTTATTCACACAGTTTTATGGTAATTTATATATATTACAATAATAAAAACTGTTGGTCATTAAATAAGGGCCCCTACACTGCCAGTCGGAATGACAGTCTTTACTGAAGAACTAGACTGATTCAATCACGAATAAAATTCTTGCTGTCCGGTATCTCATAAAGGACCCTTCTACGGTATCTCAGTCTTCATCCAAAACAAAGATCACGAAGTCATCTTCACCGACTGGAGCATACTTATACAAAAGGTAACTAAAAGCAAGAATCTTGTAGAATACCTCTTTGGATTCATAATAAACAGATTTTGGCATTTTCCTGCAAAAAGTGAAATGCATATGAACGAAATACTCGCAGCTTCCCCTCCTCTTCAAATTTTGAATGATTACGATCTCAAAACCTCAGTAGTCCATCAGTATTACTACTGAACGTCAATGTGGTGTTTTACTATCATTGTGATTGACTATTTAGTGACTTGTAACTGTATACAAGTAAGCATCATTCGGGCTAATAGTTTATCAGTCTCAGTCATTGAATCAGTTTAACTTTTGAATGATGACTGTCATTCCGACTGACCCTTTATTTTAGTCGTTGTATACCAGTTTATGTATGATATTAAATGAAAAGCCTGGCTTGAATTAATACTATATCTGAGGTAATGATAGGTTTCTTGCAAGATGTGATTTAACATTAAACATGTCAACGGTCCAGTGGTTACCTGGTTTGTGACCGATCGTGTCAGGTGCCTTTTATAGATAGAAGGGAAAATACAACTGAAATCTTACCAAATTAAATTATCTAACATTGCAATATAATGAAATTAAATCTAAGAAGGGATAAAATAACTTTTACAAACCATAAATATTCGTAATTTATCCATCTTATAATTAATATCTTGAGGATATTGTGATACCTAAAAATTAAATAACACGACTTACACTTCCCACACACTATTTCAAAACTCTTTTATTTTATTCTTTGATTTTTTAAAATCTACTTCATTGGTAAAATTAATATATCAGAGCATTCTTCAGGATGCATTATCAACTACAATTGTTTGTTTTTGTTTTAAAAGTGTAGTTTTATCGCGGAATAACAATTGTTTCTGTTAACTCTGATAGCTGTGAATAATCGTTTCCTCTTGGAACTAAGTATATATGCATTTTATCAATATATATTACCACTTTTATGTTTTACTTCCTTCAATATATTTAGATTGTTTCTCAATGTGCACATCATTAGAATTAATTATATTTCATTAAGTAATGTTTCAGTGATATGAGAATTTTCACTTCAGTGAAATTTAAAGGAAATCAGAAAACAAAATTCCTTAATTTCTTTGTTTTTTGAAGTGTAAAATTGCAATATTAATGACCAATATATTAATATTTGAGTTCGATCAAAACTTAGTAACTGACAAAATGAAAACTTTTATAATGTTAAAATGTTTATTATGTTTTGTCTTCTACTAGGAGTCACTATAATTTACCATCAAACTTATTCTTTCATTAAAACTAATTTCTTCAAGATTCTTTTAATAATTTATTAAATTAGCCTTTAAAAAGTCGAGTGATGCCAAAAACTTCAATTCATTAACATTTTCAACTACCTTGTTTTATGATTGAATGCATTATTTGTGGAACTTTGTCACAATCACTAACAATATAGAAACTTTTACGATGTGAAGAGGAAATGGTTGGGGGTGCGGTCAGTAATGACACGCAAATAAGTAAAACTTCTATATTTGTGCTGATGTTTTCACCTGATTTTAAAACCTTCATAAGAGCTCAAAAACGAAAACAAGATAATAACCTTAATTCAGATAAAAATGAAATAATAACAACAACAACATGGAAATATGCATATCAATAAATTAAGTAGATAGTAGATAATACTAATAGAAGATTAAATGAAGGGGCCATCTTACATTTTCTTATTTTTTTAATCTTTAATGTGGATGAAGGGGGAGGTGCCTATCTAGCTAGTATGAATTACTCTAACCTCGAAATCTAATTAGTAACTGAGATACGTATATGTAGAACGGGATATGTACACTTCAAAACATATCAAGCTCCAACAAAATAAAATTGAAACTTGTTTCCTTAAAATTTACTGTTTGTAACATAACCCCTTCATCCACTTACTCCTTCAAATATAGCATTGTATAGGTAAGAATCATACAATAAAAATGATAAAAAAGAATATTTTTTTTAACAAATGATTAAAAAAAAATTGTATGATTGTTTTGTATAATTCTTACCTCTACAACATTCGTTATATTTAATCTTCGATTAGTATTATCTAATATCTACTTAATTTATTGTTATGTATATTTCCAAGTTTGTTTGTTATTATTTTATTTTTATTTATCTCTGAATTAAGATTGATATCTCATTTTTGTTTTTTAGCCGTGATGAAGGCCTGAAATTCCGGTCTGAACTCTGGCACAAATAAGTAAGTTTTACTTGCATGTGTATCATTACTGACCCCCCATGACATTACCGCACCCCCGACCTCTTCTCCTCATATCAAATATCAAGTTAACTATAAACACCTCATTTGAAACTTTTACAATGTCATGAATGTTGTTAGTAGTACACCTTCAACTACCATAACTTGATACCAACATTATTCTTTAGAAAAAAAAATTAATATAATACAACAAATTTCAATAACAAATGACATCAACCATAAAGAACCAAAACTTTTAATTCACAAAATTCTTAGATACCAAGTATCATGACCGAGTGCTTCATTTATTAATCCTGATGAAAATTGAAGATAAATTGGTTACCAAATTGTGTTGAACATTTACATTAATATTATGTTTATTACTATTGATTATATGTCCATGTTTTTATGGTCAGTTTCATAAAATATATCATGCATTAGTTAGTTGTTTTTTGAAAGTTGTGAATAAATAATTTGAATCTTTTGTTTTATTCTAAGTTTCCTTTGGTTTATTCCTTGACCAGGAATGCTATTTATATTGCAATAATTACTTATGTGATCAGTTATTCATTGTTTTTTGGAGATATCTTATAAAACATCTTCATTTTTAGGAAAACAGTCTCCAAAATGTACTGAATGATTTTCTACTTCAATGTTATTAGTAGCTTTGTATTTATAATTTCTTTAATTGGATGAACTGGTATTATTGCTATTTTATCGCTTGAGATTATTACAAAATTTATATTTAAGAGTGAATTAAAATCAGTACATTCTTTTCTTTTTTTAAAATTCTAATAGCCATTTAAACTAGCTGTAAATGAAATTCACAATGAAGCCAAATTAAATTTAGAATCAATCACCAGACAGCTTACATAAAAGCTTCTTGTTATCTATATTGCCTACAGGCATGTACCTTATTTATTCCACTAAATGGTTGAAACACAACACAAGATTATGAAGGGTATTGATTGTCTCTTTCTCCTATTTGATAAAATTACTTCTTTCTCACAGATACATGACATTCTGAAATTGAATATTCCTTGAAAACAATTTACTGTGTATGAATTATCCCTTGATTTCCTTATATATCATGTTTTAAAAAGTTGCGTGTCAGTTGACGTTTTATTATGTATAGCTCTATTTATGTTTTATGATATGAAAGTGAAATGGGATAATTCCTTATAGTAGTTTAATTAATTTCTACAAGCTATCAGGTATTGAATTATTAAAAAGCAGTGTGTAGAGAGCATATATATATTTATATTTATGGAATATCTTTCATATAGAGGTTATAATTTTTTTTTTGTATCATTCAATTTTAGCACATTTATTTTAACTGATTGTTATGAAACAGGGTTTAGTGTATCGGATGTATTTGTTTGTGATTTTTTATAACTTTTTCCTATGGTTTCCATTTTATTATTTATGTTATTTTTTTCATAGATTTGGTAATTTTGAATATTTTAGGTTCATAGATGGGAAGACGTAAAAGTAAAAGGAAACCTCCTCCTAAAAGGAAGGCAATTGAACCATTGGATACACAGTTTAACTGCCCATTTTGTAATCATGAAAAGTCTTGTGAGGTTAAAATGTGAGTTTATTGTTCTATATAGTAATATTACTGGTTAAAAATTTTAATGAACCCTTTAATGAGCATAAGCCCTCTCAAAAACAATAACTTTTTTTTTTCTTGATACAATTTATGTTGGCCGAAACAATCAGGAATGGTCCTTAAAAATTTTCTATGTTTATATCCATATAGGTGTTTATATATTGTCATATAGATACACAATAAATGTAAATTTGGTACTTTTTAATTTATTTTAATTAAAGATATTGTTACATCTAGAATTTTTTTAAAATATAATTCAAGTAATTATAAACATTATATTAAAAAAAAATTATTGTGCATAGCTGAATAGAAGTATTAAAAAAAGTTATTTTTCTTTTCATAATAATGAGAAGATGGCTGGGGGTACGGTCAGCGAAGAACACAAATAAGTAAAAACTTGAAGACTAGAGTCTGACTTTGACTTCCATCAAAACAGCCCTGCAACTTGGGGCGAATCGTTGGCTCAATAAAAATAGTATAATTATTTGCTATTTGAGTTTTTTTTACCGCACCCGGACCATATTCCATTTATCTATACACACGGTCAATCAATAATCTTCAAGTAAAAACTTATTTTTAATGCAAATATTTGGCCAGAATTTCAAACCTTCATCAGGGCTAAGAACAAAAAACAAGATAACAACCAATGAATGAAAGGATATACAGAATGATTTAGAAAATGGCAAATTAACTAACATTATGGATACATAAATAGTGTTGAAAGACATGAATAGTTGAAGTATTATACAAAGATTAAGGCTATATGAGATGAGCAATATCAAAAGTAAATAAGAGGAAAGAACAAATTATAAAATACATATAAAAATCTAGTTAATAAATATAGTACAAAATGAAAATTATTTATACGAGAAGATGGTTGGGGGTGCGGTCAAAATAAAACAGAAATAAGTTGATGTAACTTATTTAATCGTGACGACGTTTTGGCTAGTTTCTAGCCTTCATCAAGGCTAAGAACAGAACAAGATAACAACCAATGAATATAGAAAATAAAAAATAAACAGAATGACATAAAGTGAATAATTTTACAGAATGGAATTAATAAAATGAAGTGATGAGAGAAGTGGAAAATAAAAATTCCCATTAATAAAAACAAAAATTCAATTAATAATTGAAAATTATTTAAAGTAAAGTAATAAAAAAAAGGGGGGAATAAAATGTATATATTGGTAATTAAATATGTAAGTAAAATAAAAGGGTTAAGGAAGTAAAAATATGAAGTCATATAATTAGATTAATCACAGGATTAAGGAATTAAATGTTACTATTCTTTCATGGATAGATTCACCATTATAGGTCCATTAGATTTGTTTATTTTGGTTTTTCTATTTGATTATGGTCGTTCTAACCTAACAGCTATAATATTCATTATCATAATAGTGGCAGGGAGGGTGTATAGATAATTGTAATATTTCACGTTAATACAGAAATTTTTTTTTTTTAGATGATCAGGACTGCAGTCAAGAAGAATAACAATGGCTTTTAACCATTTATTAATAGCTGACGTTTTGACCCATTATGTAGGTTTTCATCAGGGCTGTTGTAATGGATAGATGTACACAAAGAACAAATGAACTCAACTGTCAAACTGAAATTCCCTTGTTCTTTGTGTACAACTCCTGTGTACGTTTTCATCAGGTCTGTTGTAATGGAAGTTGTACACAAAGAACAAGGGAATTTCAGTTTGACAGTTGAGTTCCTTTGTTCTTTGTGTACATCTCTATCCATTACAACAGCCCTGATGCAAACCTACTTATGGGTCGAAATGTGAACAATCAATAAATAGTTGAAATCTATTATTCTTCTTAACCACAGCCCTGGGTCCATCTCCTTCAAATTCACTTACACAGTCAATCACTTATATATAGTAAATTATGATTGGAGAAGTTTGTAGGGGGGTGCGGTCAGCAAAGAACAATATAAATAAACAAAACCATATTTATTTATTTTATGCCGACATTTCGACCTGAGTCAAGGCAGTTAGTTGCCTTCTGCGCCACAACCCCTGATGAAGACCTGAAACTCAGGTCGAAACGTCTGCATAAAATAAATAAATATGGTTTTGTTTGTTTATGTTGTTCTTTGTTGACCGCACTCCCCCAACAAACTTCTCCAAACATTAATCTACGGTCAACTATCTACACCTCATTATAGTAAATTATATTTGTGCCTGAATTTATTTTTACTAATTTAACATAAAAATTCAAAAATAATTAAATTGATATTGGGAATGATTTGAGGCGTTCCAGTACCTCTCTTTTATGGAAAAAAAATTACAAGGTTAAAAATTTACAAATAATTTTTGAATAATAATATATTGAGTATAAACAAATATATTAAAAATATTATTGTTGCTTTTATTTTGAATTAGTAATATTAATATATAATTTTCAACTACTTTATTATAGGGATAAAGGAAGGAATAGTGCCAGGATAACTTGCAGAGTATGCCTCGAAGATTTTCAGACAACTATAAATTTCTTATCAGAGCCTGTAGATGTCTACAATGATTGGATAGATGCTTGTGAGACTGCAAATTAGTGTTTTATAGTTAAAATATTTAATAAAGTTTATGAGTGTTTTGTTATATGTTCATTTTTATTATTACTGTTTTGTTTATATAATTTTTTTTTATTATAGTTACTGTTTCTGTATGTTTACAGATAAGATCAAATTTATAAAATTAATCTTTTTAAATAATTTAGAATTGTAACAATTCTTGTGGTTGCCAGAATCATATTTATTTAAAATAATTTGATTTTACTTTTACCATTAATTTTATATTATGTGTACATACATACATATGTACTGGTAAAGTGTAATCAACCTTAAAAATTTGTTATATTGATTTTTTTTTTTTTTGTTTTTTAGAATTTATTTAATTTCTATGAATTCATTAAGTATCAATTGTTTGAACCATAAGATACATGAATCTAAAGATATATGAAGTTTTAAAACATTAATTTGTATTGGAATTGATTAATTTTGGGAATTCCCACCAATGTTTTAGTTGAAATTTTTTAATAAAATATCTAATATGGGCATACTTTTTAAAAATATATCATATCTTTAGTCTAGAAAGATGTTTAAATGTGTATATATATATATCTGATAAAAAAAATAACTTGCAATTCCTTAGATACTTTTTAATCAAATTATATTGTTATACGAAGATCATTTTATGTTATTGAAAATATTTTATCATTGTTCTAACACTTTAAAAGTGTGATATTATTTATTTACTTAAATAAAAAATATATTAGTTCAATATATTTTTTGGATTAATTCTATATCAGTGCATTAAGTGGTGCTAGTTGATTTATATTTTACCATTTCTATGTAATAATTTTATTTGTCTCAGTCAATAAATTTATCTTTTTCTTTTTTAATTTGTATTCCATTTAACCACCCCAAAACAAATAGTAACAGACTTATTTGGTAAACAAACGCAGCCATTCGAGTGATTACTCACTTGTTTTTACTACTCTAAGTAATCAATTTTATTTTCCAGTAGCAATTCTGTTTAACCGCTTAATTACTATTTCACTTTATTGATAAATTATTGTGTTGTTAAATAATCTTATGCAAAAAAAAATTATATTGATGTATATTAAACAGCAGCAAAGGTCATTTAAACCCCAAAGCTCATCATTTTGCAATGAAAAATTCATACATGTAATGGTATCGTTCTGGACTCACATTTAAATCCAAAAACTATTCATAAGTATTTAAAAATATTATGATGAAACTACAGCTTCCATTTTGTGTCAGTAGTATTAATTAATAAAGCCTTTTTTGTTCTAAACAGTGAAACAAAAATAATTCAATCCTAAATGTCATAGAATTTTGAAACGTCGAACAACTTCCAGAATAGTTTGATATTTGTTGTATGAAATGGATTAAGAAAAATATTCACATGATTACTCAACACCTATATATTTAATATTTGAGAAATAATTAATAACTATTGAACACATTAATAACTAAATTATAAAAACTTTGGATCTATAAATACTTTTATTGATTTCAAATTAATACAATAGTTTGTAAACAAAGTTAACCTTAAGTGCATTATAAAACAACCTAAAACCAAGATATTGTTTATAGCATCTATATTATTATATTTATTAGCTACATCTTTTTTGTACATAAATACATAACTTAAAAACTTACAAAAATACCTTAGCAAAGGTAAAATAAAAAATTCAATAAACTACAATTACTATCTTTTAGAAAATCTATAATATACACAATTAGTACAAAATGTACAAAAGTATAAAATGTTTTTACTATTTTCTACCATTAAAGTTTAATAGTAAAAACTACAAAAATTCTATAGGCAATAAATTTAGAAATATGTTAATAGTCATTGTGCAGAGCAAATTGTTTTGTGATTGAAAAATTAAAATAAATGTACATCAATTAAAATCAGTACAGATTATAATTAAGTTTAAAATGTCTAAAACACAACAAGTTAATAATAAAAAAATAAACCCAATCAGGAATAAAATAACTAAAAATAAATCATAAGCTATAAAAATATTTTGTACATTACTTTCAAAAACATGTTAAATATGCAAAATATATATTTTTATTTCTGAAAAATCACACTTAAAAATATAGTTGTAAGATGAAATTCACAAAAGATACTTCTTTTGGCATAAGACAATGTCAATTAATAAAAATTAATTATCACTGAATGTGCAATATTAAAATACTTATTGGTCATAACATACTGATTAGCTTAGGCCAACTACATTAGGTTCATTTCAGTCATTAGAAACTTTTTTCTTCTTTTTAAATTAAGAAACTAATAAAGTACAAAATGGATGGAATAATATGAGTATTTAATTTTACATTAATATAACTAATTAGCTTAATCTAAATTTCATGATTACAAAGACTTAAAGCTTCCAGAAAATACTTATTACAATTACTTGAATGCAACATTTTCAATGATTTAAAATAAGTTACTTGTAATACTGATCAAACTAAAAAAATAATGAAAACAAGTGAAAAATGCGTATGATATGAGCCTATGTAATATGATATACATTATTAAATATATATGTATATGTATACATGCAAAGATAATGATTAAATATGGTGAATAAAACTATGCCAAAGCATGAATACAACTTTAACAATCGAATAAGTAACATCCATCAGCTTTAATAAAAGTTAACTTTTCTTGACATTTAAGAACACATTGTAAAATCACATGTAACAAGGCTACATAGATTTGTAAACGAAGAAAGACATTGAAACTACTATATTGAAGAGATTCTGTGAACATATGTATATACATTCACACACGAATATGCAAAGATAATGATTAAATATAGCGAATAAAACTATGAGAGTACTCGTCAGCTTTAATAAAAGTTAACTTTTCATAAAATTTAAGAACACATTGTAAAATCACATTTACGAAGGTTACATAGATCTGTAAATGAAGAAAGACATAAAAACTACAATATTAAAGAGATTCTGTGTTGTCATTTTGAAGGTAACGCTTGTTGCTGAATTGGCCCAAATCAGACCAGCATAATTTACATTAGGCAAATGGTATTCTGTAAAAAATAAATTTAAAAATGAGCCTAAGAAAAGTATTGTTTTAAATAGTTTTGAAATTTCATGGCTCAGCAATATCATTTTCAGAAATTTAAAAAAAAAAAATAGAAGATGAATATTTATTATATATATATTGACGATTACAACTGTACCCTACAATATTCTCTTAAAATAAAGTGTAAGTTTAGAAAACTAAAAATGAAGAAACATATAGTTTTCAGTAAAAGACTCATGGTTCAAAAGTAATAATTAGTCATATTAGCGAGATGGAATAGGTTTTCTAAGTGAAACCTGAACCAGGTTTGCAAACACAAACATTACCAATAAATCAGTGATAAAGTTGTGTTTGAAAAGTGAAAAGCATCATTCATTATCTTGGATAAAATATGTAAATATATTACTTATTACTATTACAAGGGTAATGTCAATTATATATATAAAAAAAAAAACTGACCCAGTATTAATTAAGAATTTTAAAATGTCTCTATAATAAAGATCTTACAAACATTTATAAAGAAAGTACTTTTAAATTTATTTATTGCTTTTTACAACTGTATTTACATAAAAATACATTAAGTAAATTTGATGTAAGATCAAAATGGAGTCGTGTAAAGAAACTACCCATTGGTAGCACTCTAATCATAAAGTAAGTAAAATTTGTTTGGTACATTTACTATTGTAAATCATTATTTTCATAAACTAATAACGTGAGATAAAAAATCTTAAGTATTTTCTAACAATTTTTTTTTTAATTATGTTTTACTTACCTGCAGAAATACATATGAACTTTAATTACCTTTAAAACTAATCAGCTTTTCTAATAATAATACTGAACATGAATTTCCTCCCATATTTAAATATGATAAATATTAAATACCTTAGTAATTATTTAAATTTAATGAACATTTACAATTATATTATAAACTGAAAAATTTTAATTTCAAAACTATGTTATAAAAAAAACATGCAACCAATCAAGAAAAAAAGAACAAACACTTACCTGGTGATGAAAATTAAAATAGGCATGATAAGGAGAGCGGCAGTACTATGAGATAACTGAGCTGCATCTCCATATCTTGCTTGACCACAAGCAGGAGGGCACACAGGTATTATTGATTCTGTAACAATCAACACTAACTTCTACACAAGCAGACAAGCAGCCAGGATTAAACAAAAATAAAGCAAAACAGCAATAAAATAACAAATCTTAAAAAATCATCATGGAACTAACGTTTCATTAACAGTCAAGCTTATTAAATAGAAATGTAAACTAAACTGATTATAATGCAGGCAGAACTGTTAAAACAAATGAAAACCAAGCTTTTTCCTTTCTTTGTTTTTATTTTTCCTCACCAAAAAGGTGATATTTGGAAAAAATAGCAAACTAAATTTTAAAAAAACTTGGGTAATTAGATGTTTAAAATGTTACAAGAGACATTCTTAGATGTTTTAAAACATATCTTACATAGTGCTATAATTATGCGACTTATTTATTACAAGTCACTAATATAATTGAATTATGTTAAGCTGAGACTGAAAAGCTAACCAGTTCAGTTTATGAAACTACGTTTAGTTTATATCACTAAACTATCATCGTATGATTTAATGTCCATTCCTAAACTAATCAAACAGTATATTTAATTCAATTTCATGAAAAATTGAGTTTAATTTCCAATGAGTCCATAAAGCAAAGCTTAATTAGAGAATTCAATCCTAAAACGATTCTGTTCATTAGGCTTATCCAATTTCGCAAAAGCCATTAGAAAATTGTTTGTGGTTCTTGGTGATTTATGCTTTCAGGATGTATTGGATTAAAGAAGTACTTTAGATGAACTTAATTCGAAATTTGATTTACCATCAGGAAAAATGACCACATCCCATTGAAAATTCCAGAGTTAGATGTGCTGGAAAAGATTAGAAAATTAACAATACTATCAAATGACTACAAATAACTAAGGTTATATTAAAAACAATTTTCTCCTTTTTTTTTTTTTTTTTTTTTTATCTTATTGCAATTCAAGAGTGGTTTTGTGCAATACCTAGTGATAATTGATACCATATCTAGTGAAAGGAACCTAGTAATCTCTATCAAACACACAAGTTGTTTCCACATTAATGTAATAAATCAAGAATTTTAATTTTTAATCCTTTCTCTACAGTAGTTCTGACCACATTATTCTAGATAAATGGGATTCCGCTATATCTGAGATTAAACTAAATGACTACACTAAAGTTTTATACATCTTCCTGATAACTAAAACAATCATCACCTGTAATATACATTTGAAATAAAATATAAACTTCTGTATTTTATTTAAAACAAACACTGAAAATAAAGTAAATTATAATATAAATATATCTACGTTTGGACAGTTACAAATTACAATCTATAGGTTTATATTTTAATCAGGCATGTAACATTTTTATAATTTCAATTTCTATATGATATCATTACTAATCTATTCTAGTAAAACATCAATGCACGATGACAGTTGCTTAGGGCAGTCCATTCTGACAAGGCAGTTTATGACAATTGCTGCATGCAGAACAAATCAGCAAAACTGAATGTCATCCATGTTAATCTCAAACAACTAAATGAATAATGTGGATTCTTAAAGTAAATAAAAACACATATTTGAAAGAATAACAGCTCTAGTTATAATTAAAATGGCTATTATTTTCATTATTTAAATTACGATATTTATCAAGTATCAGGACAATCTATTATAGAATCACATACTGTTTATTATCAGTTGAAGGTAAATTTTTTTAGAGAGGTACTGAAAATGTTTACATAATGTGAAATAATGTAAGTTAATTATTCACATGGCTTTTATTTGCATCAAAGTTTTGTGATACTAAGAAAAAATAATAATAAAAGCAACCAGGAACTCAAGTTAAATATTCTAAGGAGTTACCTGAAATTGAAACAAATGTTTGCGACATATCTTACAGGTAGCAAAGTCTATGTGAAGTAAAATAAGTTTTTATTTAATGAAATATATCAAAAGAATGAGAATATAAAATAATCATAACCATATTCAAGAAAGATGACAAAGGCATAAGTACTTATCACAAGTTGTTAACAACTATGTAATCCTTAAAAAGAGGCAAAGTTTGACAGAAAACAAAAAAAAGGAAAACGAAAAAAGGAAACTGTTTTTTAGATTAATATGACAAATCCAATACCAAATGTTCTTCCTGAGGACTAATACTGATAAAGCTTCGAAAAGAGACCAAAATGTGTTTTTGGCCTTTTAAGACCTTAAAGTCTTCTTTTCATATTTTTTATGATCAAGATAAATAAAATAAGTAAAAGGAGGAAATCCCAAACTTTAACTGGCAGATGGAACAAGCATCTTGTCGCTCTCGTTAAACAGAAAGAGTCCCCTGTACAACCAAAAGTACTTTTTTGTATTTAGACATAAATAGGAAGGGAGCGGAGTAGCTCAGCAGTAAGGTGCTGTGGCCAAGTGAAACCGTGACTCAGGAACCCTCTGGAGTCTACCCAGCCTCTATAAAGAGGGTACCCTTAGGGAAAAATTTGGCAGTTGAGTACGATCTTGAACGAACCACCTCCTTAAACCGTTGTAATAAAACCTGTACATTAGCATATCTTAGTGCAAACCTTACCATTGGCAGAAAAGTGGGTCTGAATTAAACTTATTCACTTCGATAGTTCCAATACCACACATAAGTCAAAACTGCACCAGTTATATTATAATCTATACTGTAGAGGTTAATAGGATTTCAATGTATCTCATTAATACCAGACCATTGCTAATTCAGGATGTCTCCATAGCATCAAACTCATTGAGTACTCTAAATGCAGACAACATGTACTCCAGCATACCTGGAATTCAAATAATTCTAGAAATCACTAAAATGATAACTAATATGGGAAATTGATACACAGTGTAGGGGGTACCTGGAGGACATAACACAGTGTAGAGGTACCTGAAGTACATTATAGAGGAGTACAGAACACAATGTAGGGGTACCTGGAGTACAGAACATTAAAAGGCAGCAGAAACAGTTAGGCTGCTAAAGAGATTCAAACTTTTCTTGAATGTGGTAGGATTCTCTTTACAACACCAAAGCTTTCATATCCATTGAAAAAAATATATAAATAATCAAGCAATAGGAAGAAATGTAGGACAATAGTTACCAAAGCAAGCTTAAAGGGATAAAGAGGGAGGTAGAGACTGATCTGACCTCAAGCTACAACAACCGCATAGAAAAAGAATAACATCTATTCACTTGATATCAAACAATTTTGTAAAAAACAGCAAAACAATAGCCCATATTTTTTAAGAATGCCTATTTTACCACAAAGAATTGAACCAAAAAGGAATATCCAGCAGTATCTCAATAGCCTTAGTGAATATTTGTAAAATAGGACATAGTGACGTTCTTTTCAAACTCCGTAACTACAAACAGATCAGATGAGGCCATGGAATGCCATAACAGGTTACAATCCCTAACATTAAAATTTTTGTTATTAATATTTTTTTTAAAAGATGTTAATTATTTTTATTTACCTTTTTCTCACAAACCCGAATTAAAAGTAATCTAATAAATATAGCAGGCACTGATGACAATAGTTTGTGCCATAAAATAAAACAACAAATCAACAATTAGTATCATAATTATTCACCAAACAATACACAAAGGTCAGTAATAGTGACATACCAAACAGCTCTACGTAAGCCAATGCAGTACCAAGTTTATTGCTGGCTTTACAAGCATATCGTCCATATTGCCTCTTTTCAATGGTTATGACTCTCAGGGTCGTATCAGTGAACTCATCAGCTGTCGCAAAATGTGAAATGCTTAAAACAAAAAAAAATAATAATAAATAATGATAATAGTAATAAAAGAGGCAAGAGTGATTATTGTTTGAATTTAAAAGAAATATTCTCTTTCGGTCGGAAACTAAAAATAATTAGATTATAAATAATTGACCGTATTAATTCAAATTATAAAGAAGATGGTCAGGGGTGCAGTCATAAGAAAACAAAAATAGTTTTATAAATAGTTGTTAACTATTTTTATTTTCGTGTGTCCGCAGCACTCCTTATCATCTTCATAATTTAAAAATAATTAGGATGAATTAAATATACTTTATTTAATAATATATCCCAATGTTTTTGATTTTTTTTAAGCACTAATTACTGTTCACTAATGGTTTACTTTACAACTTGTTACAAGGTTTCAACTGCAATAACTATAATTGTGAGAAACAGAGTTTTAAGTCACAATTTCTAGTTAAAAGTTGTCTCTAGATAGAATTATCACAACAATACTTCCTTAATTTTTACAACGATAGGACTGATAATGATTAGGAAACTGAACAGCTTTGTTGTGGTTGAATCGAAAGAAAAAACACGATTTTGGCAACTAGTTAGATAGAACTTAGTCAAACTATTTGAAATAACATTTCAATTTTTCTAATTACAATAAAAGGTGGTTATAAAAATTACACAAAATGTGTTCAATTATTTAATTGATTCAACAAACCTTTCGACCCAGTAGGAAACAAAAGCTAAATAAAACAATGATGAGATAGATACTAAAGAGATAGGATGGCAGCAAGGTAAAATAAAAATAGAAAGAAATATAAAATAAATTAAGGATTAGAACCGAATATTGAAAATAAAATTACATAGATAAACAAATATTGAAAACTAAATAGAATTAAAACAACGAAGTGAGTTATAGATCATTAAATATAAAAATTGAAGTTTCTATCTTGAAATTATTAAAGTTCATCAAAAGATATAAACTAGATAAGTTGACATTCTAAACTGGTACCTGTAATGCTGATTGTTGGAAAGTTGGACATCATCTTTAACCCAAATGATTCCGGGAGGAGGATAAGCCTCGACATGACACTCTAAATCCATGTCGTATTGTAAAGCTTGCCCTAACCTTGGTCTAGGGACAGTAATTACAGGAGCAAATTCCACTTCAACAGCAATATTTCTTCTAGTTCCTTTACCAACTCCATTTTCAGCAACACAATAGTAAGTACCTCGATCTTCCTTACGAATTGAGTTTATCTTGAGAACGTTCCCTCTATTAAAAGCAATTTTAAAAGGATATATATATAAACACATATATTTAAACTAATGTTTCTAAAAGCACCTAATTAGACCAACCTGTATACAGAACCTCCAGTTGGTAAAATAGCACTGTTTTCTCTTCTCCAAGATACCTTGGGAACAGGATAACCTCCAGCATAGCATTCAAGAGTTACTTCCTGACCTTCACTAACAATACGTGACCTCGTTGAATTATCAGAAATCACAGGTGGCCGTCGTACATATAATTCAACTTCAGCCATGATTTTATTATTTATAGCAATAATAACTTGACACTGGTATTTTCCAGCATCGGTTTCCTGAATGTCTTTTATCTGAAAACATGATCTCAATAAAAATATTGTCTTTGATTAATCAACAAGGTATTAATTCTAATAACAGATATTAAACCTTTTTTCCCTAACAATATAAACAGTAAAAATTCAGTTACAAGTTAACAACTATCACTTTGACATGGTGATGGGCATGGATATTACCCTATACAAAATGAGAAATAGTCGAACTGTTGTTGGTTATAACTGGACACTATAAAGAGATTCATATTCATGCAGGTTTATACGCAATCTCGACTGAAAATGACCTGGTAAAAATTTGTGTATACCTTTTGAGCTCAAATATCGTTTGGAAGCCGAAAGTTATTTTAACATTAACCTGTTAAAGTAGTACTAATAAGAGCGTAGGGTTATAATTCACAATAAAAGATAATGTATAAGTACACACCCACTTGCCTGGTGGAGTAACACTTTTGTACATTTACCAAAATTTAAATGGCTTTGTTAGAGTAAATTTCAAGAAACACCTACTGGATAAAAATTCTTTTAAGTTGAGTCATGTTATAACTATAGAAAATAAGGATTTCAAAATTATTAATTTAAGTAAAATGTATAAATGTTTTAAAGCAAAACTAGATAAAGTAAAAAAATAAAAAATGAAGCATTTGATAACAAAATTCTTTACCAGTTATGAAAACTATTTTCAATAGAATTTATTCAACATATTTGAACAATGAGAAGTTAAGTGATGACTCAACATACAGGATTCTTAATCAGGATACCATTACAGATAATGATTTAAGAATTATTATAACATTAGTTACTCATAGGGAAGTTTTTTGAACAATCAAGAGGAAAACATATATTCCATGTACCACTTCCTTTATTAAATCATATTAATAGGTGGCATTAAAACATTATCAGTGATTTTTAAAATATATATAAATTATTATTAATCATTATTTTAGAATTCATAATTTCATACACATTGTATGTTACACAGCAATGCATTTTTGATTTATTTAATACCAAAAAATGGTAAATAAAAATAAGACATAATACACAACTAAAGAATAATTGATTAATATAATCATGAATTAATTTATTAAGCAATTTTACCACAGATTAAAATAAAAATGTTTAGGTCAAGGTTAAGTTGTAACATCAACCATAAACCATTAGGCATTTGCCACGGAATGGACACACGTCAAATTCATGTTATAAAATGTTAAAGCATTATAAATATGTATATTACAAGATAAAGTTTTCCCAAATAAATAAACTAATCAGTAGATAGTGGTTAATAAACAATGTTATGAAATATTCACAATCAATAGACGTAATAAATTTCATATACATTGTATTTCTGGAATTTATTCTATATATGGAAAATATTCAAAACTACACTAAAATATAATTTTCAATACCTTACAAAATGCTATAATAAAAGCACTATTACATAAATATTTAAAATAAAAAACTCAAATACTATATTCAATTAGTTTTACTGTAGTTCCATGTTTAAAACTAAAGTCAGCAGAGATATACTTCAAAAACATATAATATTTATAAAAATGTTTCATTCTTATCCATCCTTTAATATAATTGGTACATTCCTTTATATGATGATAAACATTCCTACCTGTAAAGTATAAGTTGAACTAGCTTGGTCATATCTGAGAGCGAATCTACTGTCTCGCACAATCAAAGAGCTAGTAGTAGAAATAGGTAAACTTTCTCCCATAGCATTTACTTTTATCCAAAGAACAGGATATTCTTGAGCATATTGAACACTACATTCCAGCTCTACAACACCTCCTATGTCCTTAATTTGTTCAGGTGATATAAAAGATATTGTTGGAGTTCTTTGGGAGTGTGCTAAATCAAAAAATTAAATTATTACAACACATCAAAAAATGATTCCAGAAAACTAATAAATAGAATCCACAAATGTAAAGAGAATTTTCAGATTAGAATAAATGATTTAAAAAGTATTTACCTAGATATATGAAAGATAAAAACGATAAAATGAATAAATTAGCAGCCATTTTAAATTAAAAATGAAATAAAATAATAAAATCAACGTATTAGAAAACTATACTTTAGAGGCAAACATAAACACTCAAATAACCTAACATCACTAAACATTAACAACACAGAGGGCGTTGTCCAAAAATGCAAGGTAGTTGGGTACTTTTTTCAAAATACTGCCTTTGTGATTGTGAAGGACTCTAATTACTTCATGAGCCTTTATTTATTTATGTAACTTTTTTTTGTTTTAAGCGTGAAATATAAGAAAACGTTAGTTTTCTACTATTTGTAGAAACATCTCAGGTTTTCGATTCACAACGGGCACTTATTATTTAAATCGACCGAATATATAATAAATTAAAGCCTTATACAAAATACGTTATAATGTTCTTAATTATTTTTATTTAATGAATAATGCAAATTTGTCATTAAAAGGAAAATATATAAACTTTGGTTTCATTTTAACCACACACGTAAAGAAATCACATTTAGATAACTTGAAGTATTTTTACAATTTTTAGAAGCTTCAAAATCGTTTGACACATTTTTTTTTCATATTAATTTTAAATGGCAACACTGGCAGTTATCTCAATTTTACTCTGGAGTTAGTTACTATGTCTGGTTCTGTCAGTTGCAGCCTCTTGGCTGGTTTTTAGATTTTTGTACGTATATTATGCGTTTTTTTGAAAAGTGATTGCAATTATGGCAGATAGCGTAAAAGTTACATCTCGCTCAAATGACAACTTTATTAAATCGACGCCTTCTGGACCCAGAGTTGTAAATATTTACAAAACCGAAACGGGTTTTGGATTTAATGTAAGGGGACAAGTAAGCGAAGGAGGACAATTAAGAAGTATTAATGGAGAACTTTATGCACCTCTTCAACATGTAAGTGCTGTTTTAGAAGGTGGTGCTGCAGAAAAGGCAGGAATTAGAAAAGGAGATAGAATTTTAGAAGTGTAAGAGATATTGATTTGGTATCTTTAACATATTGTTTAATTTGTCTTGACAACTTGCTTATTGTGTTTTTACTGTTAATAGGAATAGTGTAAATGTGGAAGGTGCCACACACAAGCAGGTGGTTGATTTAATAAAGTCAGGTGGTGATATTTTGTCTTTGACAGTCATATCGGTTACCCCTCAGGTTTGTATCCTAACTATAATTTAATTGAGAGTCTAATAAGAATGGAGAATATCATGTTCTGCAATACATTATATTTTTACTTTAGCCTGATGTCTTACTATTTTACTTCCTTTATCATTCAGTTAAAGGGTTTTTTTTTTACAGTTAGAGATATAATAGATCAATCACTTAGGCATTTATTCACATAGGTGATTTCTTTTACTTGTTATTGAAATACAGAAGATACCTTGATTTGATCATTTTTTAAGAATCTATTTGATTTTAATTATATGCCTACAATGTTATCAATGTTAGTTAATGTACCTTGTTGCTCCTAGGTTATCATAATGGAGTAACGAGTTTTCATTGCCCACCATCGATATTTGATTTCTGTGCTTGTGATGCTCTTAATGTTTACATGATGCTTATACTATATTTTCTTATCTTAATTTTTGTGTAATAATCTATATTATCACATCTGTGTTTAATCTGGAATCATTGAATATACTAATGGCCCTGTTGGAAATATTATATTTTGGTTTAATAGTTTCTTAACATTAAGTGCTTAGTTGTACATAATCATAAGAACATAACTGGACATATATATTTCTCAAGACAATATTTTTAAATACTTCATTAATATTGTGTGTGTGTGTGTGTGTGTGTGTGTGTATATATATATATATATATATATATATGATAAAAGGTGGTTTATATTTTTAAGTGATAAGAATAATTCTATATTCTATTGGATTATAAATGTAAATTGGTCTTCAAATTGATTATAATAGGCCTATACAAGTTTTATTTAAATATTTCCCTATGAAGTTCACTATCGATGTTGGATGAATGCTTGATGACCTTACTTCTTATTGTTTTACAGCTTAATCATATGTCTGAAGTATGCTGTAGTAAATTGATAGTTAAAGTTAGACTTATGACTGATTCGATTGTATAGTATAGTCCTGTTGAATTTTTTGTTTTTTACAGATTAGCAATAGTATTTATATTTGTAATCTTAGGTATTACAAATGTTCATTTACTTTAACTCTTAGATTATGTTTTTTTTTCTTTTATAATATTTTTTATTGAGTTATTTTAATGTTTATACATTAAATTTTTACATTATGAGGTATTATTCTTTAAAAGTTTTTTGTACAGTTAATCCTTTACTTAAATTTTTAAAAAATCAAGGATCATATATATGTGAAAAATAATTCTTGTTTTAAGTTTTTTCCCCCCTAATTTCTTTCTTATATTCATCTGTTTATTTCTCTTGGTTAAATGGCATCATCCAAAATTATCATAAGGGCTTAAATCACTTTTAAAGCATTTGGAGATTATGTCATATTATAGCACCAAATCAGAGCTACCGGTTGGTGATAAGGTCTTTATGCTTCAACTAAACTTACTACTATATTGTTTTATAAAAATAGAAATTACAAAAACATCAATAATTAGATTTTACGTAATGTTTTGAACTTTGTTTTTGCTCTTCTGAAAAATTCATATTTTCCATTTAAGCCCTTACGCATCAAAGATTTGTTATCAATAATAATCAATTTTACTCTTGAATTTTCTTGTTTGGAAACTACAATGTATTTTATGTATGGTTTGTTTCTTTAAAATCAAAAAAGTTTGAATTGCATGCTGGCCATTAATATCTCTAAGCTGCATAATAGTTCTGTTGATACCTCAATAACTTTCATCTTTGTCTTTTACAAAAATATTTCCTTATTTTTACTTTGTTTCTTTAAGTTTGATTTTTACTTCCATAAAAAAATGATTTTGAAGTGTAATCTTTTATATGTTTGAAAATTCATTAGATATGTGTTTGATCCTTGATAGGGAATTATAAATATCTTCTTATCAGGCTATACGATGGAACAAGCAGGTCTATTTTAATAAATGCAAATTGTTGATTTTGTCCATATCACATTTATTATCATAATTGTTTTTGGATAGTAACTGACAAACAAAAGATTCAGATATTTAATGTTTCTGAGGTAGAAGAATATCTGAAAAGTTTTTACTACTTGTAGAAAATAATATTATTTATTTTATTAAGGATAATTGTTGGTACATTGAGAAATATATCACACTGTTAACTCCTGATGTTTACTCCTCTCATGACCTGATATTTCTTTATTCTAACTCTACTATTCCCTATTATTTTTTTATTTTTACTCTGGCATGAATCTATCAAGTTCTATAGTGTACCGTCCTTTACCTCTGTTAGAATAGGCCTTTGCTTATTTGGACATTATATGTGGATCCATCATTACGCCAAGCTTGGAGTCTATAACAGTCTCGATCTTAAAGGAAGAACTGTATTTCGGCTCCTGCATCACATTGACATGGTATAAGCTGTCTCAACCTCTTTTTTGTAGAAACTGCAAATCGGTGAATCTTATATTAAAGAGGTATTTGTTTAGCTGACAGTATCCTGTTTAGAGTCCTATCGTTCACCTCAAGATCATCCTGTACATATGCAGAAGCAACACACCTCTTTTCGTACATCTTCTTGGGACATCTTAAAAAATGTTTAGTTTGTTCCTAATTCCTGGTGTTTTAAGAGTATAGCTCAGTCCTGTTATCTGTAATTATCTCTATACGTCTCTTGAGCTTAGTCAAGGCCAGCATTACTTATTAGTCAGGTGTAAAGGATATTTTTTCAGATCCTCTTCCTCCTGTCTCACTTTTCATTTCCTCTTATGCTTGAATGACCAGGCACACTTTCAATGCGTTCTCTGTTGGCTAAGGAGAGAGTTCATATTTATTTTAATGTCTTATTATTATTTTCAAATTTATTTTAATCTCATTATTATTTTCAAATTTATTTTAACTTATTATTTTCAAATTTATTTTAATCTCTTATTATTATTTTCAAATTTATTTTAATCTTTTATTAAAATCTCACCAATTTTGATTGGGTTACATAATTACTAAGCACATGGATGGGCATTTGTCTGTAAAAATTTTGATTAGTTAAGCCTTCTATTCCTCTTTTCTAAAGGATTGAGCCCAATCCTACTGAACAATCTTCCATGTTCTTGATAGGTTAAGGATTTGGATTTTGTTCCCAACTTTGCAAACCTATATGCAATGATAAGGGCTTATAATTCTATCTCTATGTGCAGCAGTGTTAGGTTCATTAGTACCTCCATCTATTAATTAAGTTTATTGGTACCTGTAGCTTAGCTGCAGTAGAAGTCATGGATATCACACCAGTTATCATAAGGCAAGCCAGCCTTTGACTGCCCAAACAAGGCTTGGGATTTACTGATCACAGCCTTAACCCATCACACTAGGATGGGTTAGGCTAGCAGCATATAGGACAGTAGTTCTTATTACTGCTGTATGTAGCCTATGAACCAATTTTGCTTTTAAGCCACAGGATAGCACTTACAAGCCCTGAGACCTTGTAACACTGTACTTATTCTTCAAATGTGGCATTGCCATTTCAATTTGTGGTCTAGAGCAACCCCTAGATGCCTAACTTTACTACCAAGGTCAAACAGAATACCATTCAGATTTAACCTGTTAAAAATATTCTTTTTATTGGTCAAGATAGATTGACCTTCTGAAGGTTGATGCCGAGGCCATATTCTTGACTCCATTTATTTAGAAAAAATTGAAGCAGTCCCAAGGTTGTTTATGGAAATTTGTTTCATATGAATACAGCATATTCAATTTTATTAACCAAATACCATAGGTGAGAAATAGCGCATGTTGTGGACTACTGCCTCCTGGTTTTATCCATATTTTGGTGTGCCCCAACTCTGTTCTTAGCAGTCATCCTTCCAGCATTACATTGATCCATTTGGAAGCTAGATAACCCATGCCTTTCTTTGCCTTCTAAGACTCACCTTAGTTAAAGGGGAGTGCAATCAAAGAAAGCTTTGCTATCAACGATGCCTGCCATGATCTCTTTAAAGGGTAAACTTTTCTCTATCCTGTAAACTATCTAATGAAGAACAATTTCCCTGGATTCAGCTGCTTGATAAGCAAATTTGGTGCAATGTATTGGCCTTTCTACTTGTGCAATATCCCAAATATGCCTGTCAATGACTTTTTTTAATACGTACATCAAGATTGACATCAGACATATAGATTTGTAAGCCTTGAGAATGTCATGAGAATTTTTTCCCTGGTTTACAAGCTTACTAATCTTTCTTTTTGACATTCCCTGAGATAGTTTCAAAAAATGGACATGCCTTATCCAGAGTTCTTGAAGACGAATACTCCCCATCTGAAATAGTAAATTTATGATCATTGAGGTTCATTCTTGTTTCCATGGGGGTTATTAAAAGCACTGCTGATACTACCTCATCTCCTAGTAGTGGGCATTAAACACAATGAAGTGTGTGCCCGAAGTGGGTCAATAAAAGGCTTTTTTTGCCACCTTTGGCCATTCAAACTTGGCTCAAGCTCCTCCTACCTGGATTGGTTGTACTAGAAGGCCCATCCAAGCCCATTGAACTGATAGGAATGATGAAACCCACCTATATCAATCTATCTGGGGGCACCACGTGGAAATGAGAGTAAGCCTTGATAGGGTTAGGAAGGGCTGGAAATCCTTAAGCAGTGAGTAGACTTTTATTTTATTACTCTTTTTTTTTTTTTTCCGAATTCTCTAAAAACAGAAATAAAAATGTGAATTAGTAGTGCATTACTGTGCAAGAAA
>NW_027108122.1:2459335-2513630 GCF_000696795.3 Halyomorpha halys | reverse complement strand
GTTTTTTTAATTATATATATATCCCTTATTTGCTAATTAATTACTGGTAAAAAGTTTATATCAAATATGATATTTTTCTAAAAGTACATTATAATTTTTTTTTTCTAGAAAGGAAACTTCAGCCCACTGAATACCCTCATAGTCTATACATACAAAATTATAGTACAGCAAGTTCTACGTGCCTCTGTATTAGAAGGTGGTTATTTTCACCTTCTGTTGAAATGTCTGTGAAAGATGACCATGCTCTGCTGTGGTTTTTCTGGCTCGCTGTGGATGCTGTTGACAGAGGTCACGTAATTACTACTGATAGGCTGTACCAGCTTAAGGCACTACAGGATGCATCAAGGAAGAATGAGGTAATTTGTCATACAGCTTGAAGTGTATCAGTGTTTGCTACTTTCTCCAAATGTCATTAGATGGTGCGATTTTCAATTTTTTGCAGATTAAGATTACAAAATAAAAATTATTAAGTTGAGACAATTTTTATGGTTTACTATACATATTAGTTTCAAGTGAACAATATTTTATTGCTTTTGGTAAAAGATCAAATATTTTATACGGATGTTTCAATAACAATTGACTTAATTTTTGTCACAGATTTTTTCTGATTTGTTACTTATGTAAAATTGTATCTTATTAAGATTCATACATATATGCTATTCACACATATTTGTTTGTCATCAATATTCAAATCGATTTATTAATTCACCTTTAGGTACAATTGATTGGAGGAAGATAGTTCATGTTCTTACTAGTAACAAAAAACTATTTATTGTTTCTGTTACTATTTTGATACTTAAATTGACCGCCACTCGGACTATCTACTTCATACGGTCAACTATTTTTCTTCTTCCTTTATGTACAATACATTTAATATAATCATATGTTTTATAAACACCCTATTTGCTCTTTGCCTTAGAACCTGGTTAAAAATACTTATATATACGGTCAGAAACATCTTGAAAAAGAT
Organism: Halyomorpha halys; assembly: GCF_000696795.3. Classification (NCBI taxonomy): domain Eukaryota; kingdom Metazoa; phylum Arthropoda; class Insecta; order Hemiptera; family Pentatomidae; genus Halyomorpha; species Halyomorpha halys. The sequence goes on along the minus strand of NW_027108122.1, from coordinate 2,512,660 downwards.
GTTATCAACTTTCAAACAAAGCTAAATTTTATATTATTGCTTGAGAAAAATAATTAAAAAATCAAATTTCTTAAATTTGATTAACTATTCTAAAAATATTTTTAGTGTTAAAATTTTGTTTTTAAATTGATGTGCCACTGATGATGTAACGATTTTTCCTCTTTGGCAATCTAATTTTTTCGCTTCAATAGACCAGAATAGATAGGAAAATCCTGAAGGCAGAAAGTGTGTAATGAAGGTATCCAGAAAAACATCGAGGTATTGCCAGTTGGAGAGATAGTGAAGCAGTGCCAACTGAAATGGTTTGTTCATTTGAATAGAATAGGCCATGAGAGGAAGATCAAATGGTTGATTGAGGCTGAACCAGGAAGAAAGCACCCGCAAGGCCGACTAAGGCAGATTTTTATACAGATATGGTCACGTAGTCGAGCAACAGGTTGCTCTCTGACAGAAATGAGTTCAATGTTTTAGGGAATATCATGACAAAGATCAAGTTAAATATCTTATTTTTTTTTTTTTACTTTTCTTCAAAATTATTAATAATTTATAAATATTTGGTAGCTTACCTTGAAATCTCAATTTTTAAGTTACATGATTTGTTCAATTATGCATAAATTCTATAAATATGATTGTTGCTTATAGGCCAAGGTTAATTTTATTGTTTCATTCTTTTGCAGTACCTCAGCTTAGCAAGAGAATTAGGAGGATATGGTGAAATTGTTTTTCCTCATTGTGGCTGTGATTGCAGGAAGGAAGGTCATGTTATAGCTTCAGTGGGTTTCCATTCTTTTAAGTTACATGCCTGCAAAATTGATGGAACACCAGAGGTATATATAATCAAAATTAATATTTTAAATTTTATTGTTTTCTTATGGTTTATAGTTAACCATGAATTTAATATGACATTAATAGGTTTGCTTGGTTTTCCAATTGAATTGAATACAAATTCCAAAAAATTGTTGGTATTTGACAATTAGGACATATCAAATCTAAAAGTGCTCTATAAGAATTTGTCTTCATACATAATTTACAAGCAGAGTCATATCAACATTATAGAGATTGGTGTGTAGAGTATGCCCCCTAATCATAACAATCTTGGAAATTCAGATTTGATTTTCTCAGTCATAGCAGTAGCATATGGTCTATCTGTTGAGGGTACCTTTAATTTTCTAACCTTCTCCGTGCTGCTAATTCTGGAATTAGCAGGGCTCAACTGGCCTATCGCTGTATTAGATTCATTCTAATTATTTTTGGTATTATAATCTTCTTGAAAGATTTAATGTTGTATGGTTAGGTATAGTTGGAGAATAAAGACTCCATCACAGATTCCTAATTTTACAATAAGTAAATTTTTCCATTGACTGTTTTACTAGTTATTTGTAAATGTTTTCTAGGTAAAATAAGTTAGGTAAGATAAGAGGACACAGGATATTGGAGGAGGGATCTGAAGGGGACCATGCCTCTAATATTTTAATACAATTAACTCATATATTTGTTTGATTGCCAATTATATTTCTCAATGTAATAACAAAAAAAAAATGTATCCCCTCTGCTGTGCTGATATTAGTAGTATTTATATTTATAATTGAGGTATGTGAAATATCTTAACACCTTTCCTAATGAAAAATAAAAGGAAGATGATCCGGGTGCAGTCAAAGGAAAACTCAAATAGTGATTAAACTATTTATATTGAGCCAATGTATATTTAATATATATACTATTAATTTTATATAAATGTAGATCAACTTATACACACTCACAAACATATATACATATATATTTACGTTTATTGAACCAACGTTGGTTCAATATAAATAATTTAATCACTATTTGAGTTTTTCTTTGACCGCTGTCAGCGATCTTCCATTATTTCCCAATGAAGTTCTTACTTACTCTTAAAGATTCAAAGAATCGGGATTCTTCTGTCCATTTCTTTTTCCATTGGCTAAACCTAATAGAACCATTGCACCTTTGAACCTATATGCACCTTTGTGTAATTTTATTTATTTCTATTGGTTTTAATGTTTAAAAAAAATTCTATTCATGTACTTTTTAGTCTCAAGTAATTGAATTTCCTTGGACTACAATGAAACAGTGGGAAGTTGACGAGGAAGGAATGTCTTTCAGCTTTCAATATCAGAAGGGAGAAAAAAATACTAGATGGGTTAAAATTTTAACACCTTATGTACGTATCATTATATCATATATTGTGCTGCATTTTTTTTATTATTAGTTCTCTTTCTAATTTTTTTTAATTTTTCAGTTTACCTTCATGTTTGACTGCTTTGAAAGGATACAGGAGGAAAGAGAATGGTCCGAAACTGGTGAATGATAAATTTCCAGAATATAGGCTTGGTTGGTTATTTGTAAATAATTTTTGGTTAGAATGTGTAGAATAGACGAATTTTTTTTCAATTTCTTCTTTTCACACAATGTATAAAAGGTTCAAAAAAATTGCTTCCGAGCGAATAAAGTAAAAATGTACCATCCAGAAGGTATGCTATTACAAAATTATTCTTTCTTAAGTCATGTATTTTATCTTTCCTTTTTTCTATTTTTTTTTTTTTAAACCTGTACTTAAATTAAGTAATTTCAATTTACTATCGAGATTTGTTACTTTAATTACTGTATAGATATTTTTATATACGAGATGGACTGACGATATTAGTTCATGATGTATTCAACTATTTACTATATTTATATTTAAAAGAATTATCATACATACTTTATTTACGGTGATATATGTACTTAGTATTATATAGTGTATCTGTAGATAGGTATTAGTTTCTTTCTTTTTTTTTTTTTTTAATGCATATCTATTGAACCTGTTTATGGAAGATTTTTTTTTTTTTTTTAGTAAAATGATCTAATTGTTCATATATTTTTTCTACTAACGTTGTCTGATTATTTATTATAATTTAAAATTACTTTGATTTCATGAAACTTAACGTTGTTATTTTAAAATAATCAAATTGATAGCAGTTTATTAATTATTATTATGTTGCCATTTGGAAAACAAAGGTGAACATTTGTTTTCCTTTTGCTTTATAATTTCAGCATCATTATTATAAACATGTGTATTCATTATGAATATTTGTCATTAGTTAAGTTTTATTATTTGATATAATCTATTTTATTAATATTTAATATATTTTTAAACGATTTCATTTATAGCATATCTTTCATGGTTTTGTTTTAGAAAATATCTCCAGAACCATTAAATATATCATTTAAACCACCTATACATTAGTTCTTTAAAATTTAAAGTACGCCTTTCTTTTATCTTAGTATTATTTTTACTATCCAAAATATTGTTATGAATTATCACAATATTACAGTCTTTTTATAATATAAAGTTAAGATGTTTGCTCACTTGTTTATATATTTAACTACAAGACATTGTAACTTCTCTGCAATGTTTTTAGTATCGACTATACTATAACATTGTTTAATTATACATATATATATGTTATTTGGATTAAGTTCCTGATGTTAAATTCTTAAAAACTCTGTATTATGAAAATATTGCATTGATTGTAATGTGGAGTACTAGTGGTTCATCTATAGAAGATTTAAGTGAAAAAAAAAAAAACAGTAATTTAAATTACTATTTTAAATATTTGCTGAAAAATGATGGCCAGTGAAATGTTTTACCCTTTCCTGTTATTTTTCTCATGTTAATCATAATGTTCCTTAATGTTTTATTTTTATTTATATTATTTGAATAAATTATTAAGTTCATTGTTTGATCTATTATCAAATATTAAAAACTAAATAATTTTTGCTTGTTTTTTTTTTATTTTGTTATAGATTTTTAAGATGACTTTTTACGTTTTTAAATTTGGAAGCTACGCGGCATGGGTTAGCAGGTATAGTTAATAACTTATTTTCTGTTCTAATAGCTGTTGATCGACTTGGGTGATTCTCTTTGAGCGCTTAGAGTCCACTAAGTTGTCCAGAAAACCTGACAGTCAGCATGTAGCTGACCACATCACCTACTGGTACGGCCATTAGTTAAAAATCTAGTATTCCCTTATCATCAGTATTGCATTCTGATCAGATCATAGGTTAGAATGTTATAATTTTATCCTCTCCTATAGTACTGGAAAATTATATTTTAGTTTATATTCAATAGTTTCAAACTGTTTTATGAAACTCTGCCTATAATTGTTCCAAATTTTAATTTCAGATAATATTATTTTATTAATTTTACACTTTACTGTCAGCTGTGATTTTATCATGGTTATTAAAAATTAATAATTTTGTGTCTAGAAAGATAACTTTGTTTAATTGTTTTTCATCCTTAAAAAAAAAAAACTGAAAACTTTAACAATGCACTGTAATGTTGCCATACCCTATTTGACCGAAAAAGTAGTAGTGGTTTATTTTAAGTCAAAATTTATATTGAACCCAACTGCTATTTTTCAGCCTATCAATATGCTGTGTTTAGGAATATTTTTTTAATTTAAAAAAAGAACAAAATGAGCTGCTCAGAGGTCAATGTGATTTTGTCTGTTTTTCATGTTTCCAAATCGTCATAAATTTTATTGGTATATATATATAATATTTTTAAGTACTCTACAGTTTTTACCATTTTTTAATCAAAGAACTTTTCTTCCCTAGGCAATTGATCCACTCTCCCCTCCTCCCTTGATTTGAAACTCGTCAGCCTTCTCGAGGCAGCTTAGACTGACGGCATAGTAATAATGATTCTACCCTATGTTGTACCTTAATTAGGAATCACTTTGTGGTCTTTTAGGATATCAAAAGCTTCCCAGAGTTTAGTCCATGGATGGTTTGCTTCAAGGAAAGAAATATAGGTCCTCATGTGCCTGCTGACCCCGAACAGACCTAATCTGTGGATCTAAACCAGTTGGTCAATACCCTTGGGCCTGAGTACTGTAATATTTATGGGAAGGATATTGCTTAATTGTCTCAGTAGGTACTGGATGAGAAACTATGGGAGATGGGAGACAGCTGCTGCAACATGTAAATTATGGTTTGTAGCAAATTGAGATTAGGTGACCATTGCCAGACCATCCCACAAGTAATGTTTCTAAGAAGACCACATTGTGCAACCAAAGATCTTCATCGCTACAGCACCTATAAAAAAAAATTAATATACGTAAATAATTTTATAGTTTTTTTAAAGCTTATAATGCTGTTATATTATTTTTATTTTTAATTACTTGTGTATGGAATACATAATAAGGGGAATTATTGCTATAGTAAAAAAAATTTAAATGTTAGTTTTCAATGGACATACATGTTTTGTGATCGCTGGAAAATCTTATAACAAAGTCTCTTAAAATGTATTTAAACAGACTCGCTAAAAAAAAAAAGTTTTAGTGTTATTTTTCAGTTTATGAATCTGAAATGACTTATTTAAGGCAATTTATGCTTGGGATGTTTCCAATGGAATGCAACTTTTGGTTAAAATCAACTTGCCATTTTATATAATCGATTTTAAATTTTTTGACCATGTTCTCAAAAAAACTGAATATTTTGATTATATCCGGTATATAAATATACAATCGTGTTTAATATCAGCTCGGTCTTATCCTCATTAAAATAGTTTGATTGGTCGCAAATGTCGAACTTTCAAAATGGCTTCCTTTGAAATACCTTTATTTTTGATTATTTGAAATAACTAACCATCTCTCATTGTTGGAAGTAATAGAAAATTGATAAATATGAGCTATAAAAAAATTTTCTAACAAACTATAAGAATAAATGTTTTTCCGGAATCATATAATATTGCCGTTTGAAGGCAAATATTTTTGAAAAATTAATATCTAACATATAAAGTCCCAAAAGGTAGTAAAAAGTAATGAAAAACTTCCAAGTAAAATGTTTCTTTCAATACGTGTTTGTTTATCCTCAAACTTGGTGGCGCTTGTACAGTGTGGTTTTTCCAGTCTGTTAAATGTTTTCTTACTTTCATAGCTGTTAAATTGTTAGTTCTTTCTTTTACTTAACCTACATATATTTGAGTCTTTCAGCTGATTTGATGACTTACTCTATAAAATTATTGTCATTATTTTCAATATTGATTTTATAACAAAAAATAATAACAATGATAAAGTTTAAATGCTGCTCTTAACCATTATTATAATTTAGCATTAGTGGTTAAGAGCAGAAGGTACGTGTGCATTTCAGTTTTTTGTGTCCTGCTCCTATCTACTTTTATTTGTTGATGTTTAATTAATAAGTTATTTCCAAAATTTATTATGTTAAAAATCATTAATTTTCTCAATTTTTAGACTCAAATCATTTTAATTTCTGAGCAACTCTATTAGTTATAGATTCATTTTAAAGAACCAATTAGTAGCTAAAAGAGATTTTAAAAGTTTTAAAAATCTGTCTTTAAACATTAAAAAAATATATATTGAATCTTCTTAATTTATTTAATTGTTTTATTGTAAATTTATCAACATATCAATGAGTGTAGGAGGTGTAGATTTTACAAGACCACTGCCTGTAGCCTTTTAATGTAGGTGATATTTTCCATTAAGGAGAACTAGTATCATGAAAATATTAATAATGCAAGTATTACTTTTAAACTAAATTTATTAAAAGTATTACAATTAATCTAGTATGTGTAAGAGACAATTGATTTTTTTTACCATTAGGTATATGCATAACATCATTGATTTATTATTGCCATTAATCATAACTTCATTCTCAATAAGCTTGTACCACATTCTAGATTATTTTATAACTTTTCCATTTTTTTTTTTTTTTTTATGACCCCCTTCCTGGCCATTTCTGACATATGGGGAGGGGGATTTTGAAGTGACCAACCTATTCTAACCATGGTGGGAGGTTAAGTTTTTCATTTCGTTGGACCGCCACAAAATTCGGTTTCAGGTTGCTATGACCTGCACCTTAACCACTTGAGCTATGGACAGCCCTTCAGGAAGGAATTAATAAAACATGGATGATTGTAATTTCAATAATTAATTTAAGTTCGGCTTCTGGATGAATCTTTTTATCAATACCTTTTTCATCCCCTTTTTACAAAAAGTCTGAAAAGAAACAAATTCATTAATGGTCCTTTGTATTGAATTATCAATTTTTAAGCCATCCTTTTTATCCTGAGATAATGAAGATCTTGAAAAGGGGCCACTGATTTGATGAAGTTAATCAAGAATTTCAATTTTTAGATTTCGCATAGCTCATTTATCAAAATTGAAAAATAAAAAAAATTAATGCCAAATGCTTTCTCTTCAAAATTACAGTTATGCTCAATTTACTTATTATTAATTACTGAATTGTGATTGTATTATTTTCATCCCCCCAAACTAACATGTCAAGTGCTGCAACCACATATATGTTCCTATTCAAATTGAAAGTTTGATCAGTTGCATTTGATATTTCTTCATTATATTTATTTGTTACTTAATGTAAACTTTGAAATTATTGCTTTGCCATGATCCATTATTGCCTTTATGATGGCAGTACTACAATTAATTAAAATTTATTTATTAATCTTAATGATGGAACTAATGCCATGTTTTTAATATTGTTAGAGAAAAGAAAGGGTATTACAGTTCATAATTATTTTAAAATTTATCATTGTCTTAGCTAATGATATAAATTGATTATATTTACCTTTGTTCTCTCTATTGTCTAAATAACTCAATTATCTCATAATTAGTGGAAATTGAATTGCCTTGCCTAAATGAAAGATTATCGTGACATGTAATAGATTGGCTGTGTTGTATTTTCCTTTTTATGTATATTGTATTTTAGTATGTCTTATAATTCTTAACTTATCTTAAGACTTAAATGAATATTTAGTATTAAAAACTGTTGAATTGGATTTATTTATGATTAATTTATCGATTTATATTTTGTTTTCTTTTCCATATTGATACTGTAACCGTCCATTTTCCCCTTTTGTTTATTGTTTGATATTTTTGTATACAGTTGGTCTCATTAAAATGTTATTTCGCTTAATTTGTTATTACGATTAGAGCAATAATTACAGTTATAAAGCCATACCCTAATGAACAATGAACTTGTCTGTACTGGTATTTTGAATGGCCTAAAGAACGTTTAGATTTTTTTCTTTTCCATTATTCATAGCCAAAAAAAAAATTAGCCACTAATGACTTTTTCTGTTATGGCACTGTACTAACTTTATACTAGTTTTATCAAGGTTTTGTAGGTTGGAACATCGTATGACCTATTTATACCTACATTTTGTTTCATGGATTGTGTTTATTTGGTTGTTCTTTTCATTATATGGAATAACTCGTGTTTTTTATTTTAAAACTAAGTTTTAAAAACATTAATAGGTTTAATATATTATAAATGCAAATGGGATAATATTTTTTGTTCTCAAATATTTCTAAAGAAACTTAGAACACCTACAATTTATAATAATTGTACATGTTTATAATTTTACAATTTATAATTATTATACATAATTGATTTTAACTCTAGATTTTAGAACACCTCATTTTGACAGATTTGAAATTAAATTACAAGTAAATAAATCTGGTATTGAATAATATCCTGTAATATTACACATTTTGCATTAATATTTTAATATATGTTATCAAAACGTTCCCTCAGTTTAGTTCATTTTATTTATCTTTATATATTTTTTCTTTCTAATTTATAATTATTTAATATATTTAATGAATCAACCTTACTTTAATTGATAATTGTGGTTGAATTTAAATCAATATTTGACCATTCTTCAAGAATTAATTTTCTTTTTTTTGTTAACAAAATTCTCTTCATAACTTTGTGCAACGGTAAAAGAAATTTATTAAAGGCCTCATAAAAAAAGACAGACATCGAGTGTAATTCTTATAGGTTATGTTAATCTTTATAATCAAATGATATTTTCATTTTTAATTACTACTAAGGATTCTTAATAAAAAATGCCAAAATTGCTAAAATTATATTAAATACAATATTCATTTTGTTATATTATATTGTATATAATATAATATAGCAGGTAATTGCTACAGTTGTGCCCTTGAACATGTTGGATAGCCTGGCCTATCTCAACTGTTGTGATTGTGTTCTTAGAACTGACAGGGTCATGTCATTTGCTGCTTAAGTTTTTGAACTATAGCAACTTGTTTTATATCTCTTCTTCTTTGATCGAAGTTTGTGCTGTTAATTAATGTAGAAATTAATTGTATTATAGATATACTATTTCTTTTCAGATGGGGAACTTGAAATGCATCTTTTACCTTTGCCTTTCCCGGTTGTTATATAATTAGTAGCCACTCATTTATTTCATGTTAATTCACCACAGTCGACCAATTTAGACTAATTAAAAGTGGGGGAACATTGAATATGTTACATCAATTGTAGCCTAAACATTAAATAAAATAGTGATGAAAAAATTCATTTACTAATAATAGAAATGTAAGAGTTTAGTATATTAAAATATTTAATTATTGTTCATACTGAAGATTTTTAAAAAATCCCTAAGTTTTCTTTTTGCTATCTTTGAACAGAAAATTTTATTTAATCTATCCCGGAAATGTTTAATAAAATTAGAAAAAAAACTTAAATAATTATTTGCTCTACATGATTTAATTAAGTAGTCTAAAATTAATAGGGAAACATAACCTATAAAACCTTTATTCTTTTTATTATAAGAATATCAATTTATTTTTTCTATTTCACTGGTGCCATATTTGGAATGCCATTTATGTAGTTGTTAGTTTGTAATAAATTTTTCAAAAACTGTTACTATAATTGCTATTTGATACTATTTGTTATATATTGCTCTATCCTACTTATAACTTAATTTTTTGAAAGCAGAAATTGTAGGCTATGCATTTTTTCTTTGCGTGTTTTCTAAATGATCATTCTTCTTGACTTATTCGTATTAGCCTTAGATGAACACTGTAGATTAACGTGCACTATGCCTTATAACTGTTGACTTTTCAAATTGAAAAGTTTATCTCAACAGTACGAAATAAATTTACTATATATATAAAGATATATTGTTGAAAAATACAACAAATTGGACTGAATTGTATTCCTTATAATTTATTACGTGTATGTATTGTATTCATGTTGATATTTATAGCTATTTAAAGGAATAAAATGGTTTAATTCTAATTTAAAATGAAATATTTTTCATTATTGTAGCTGATATCGTTATAAGTGGTTAGTTTTTGGGTCTGAAGGCCGTTATTGTATTTCTAAATATGTTTAATTATAGTAGTGAGCTTTAATAGTATCTCGAAAAAAAAAAAAAAAATAGGATGAGCCGTGATAACTAAGATCATAGGAAAATAATTACTTCTATGGAAAATTTTATTTTATTTATTAGTGTTAATTTACTGTTGCAACAAATGATATGAAGGAAAAATAATTTTTAGTATGTTTTATCTAGAATAATGGTCCACCAACTTGTTTATTGTGGATTTGGTGATAGTTTAACTTTTTAATAACTTCATTTAGATTTATTTATCTAAGTGTTAATATATCAATAGTTGTCAAGGTGAACGGGTTTTACTAATACTTTAAAGTTTATTTCTATTATCATTTAATAAAATGTAGAGTGCCTCTGTGGTCTAGTGTCAATATCAACCAAGAATGTACAGATTCTTTGTTGGCTGAATGGAGCGGTTACATGCTTGATTCCTACAAAATGTTTTCCGAAGGTATTAGATTTGAAATCGGATAAATGAGTAGCCTCTGAAGTCAGAAGTAGCAATCTGGTTATTAAATAAATAAAGAAATTCTGTGATTTTTTTATTTTTAATCGAAATAAACTTCATCAATTATTCTTTCGCTTTAATCAATTTATAATATGAATTTTTACCAGTGACTTATGGATAAATATGTTTTATTAATTATAATGTTCTGCATTAATGAGTCATATAGAACATATTGATTGTTAAGGCTTTATCAAATCTTTTGTATCCTTGCCCAGAAACTAACCAAAATATTATTGATTGTCATCGGCATCAAGCCTCCAATGAATTAAATTTCAATTATCACAATCATTATAAATTAAAAAATCAGAGTAGAGGTTCTTAAGCATGTATGTATGTCTTAATATACTACATTTTAAATATATTGTTATGACAGAGACTCTCTGATTTTTTATTCTGAAATATTTTTATTTTCATTGATACAACGACTATATTTTAATAATAGTTATATTACATTGTTGTTAAAAATATTTTACTTTGTAATATTATAATTGGTATTATACTATGTCATTGATTTTTCACTCAGTCTTATATGACTGTTTGAATCCATAAATTTATTTATTTATTTTTAATTACAATTTATAAAATATACACCATGGCTTATTGAACTTTCAGATGTAATCAATTTAAAAGCAGAAATGGTTTTACGTATGGTTAGGATATTGTTTCAAGCAGTCAGGCAAAGGCTATTTGCTATCAAACTATTGCCAAAATTGTTAGGTATGCAATGTTTATTTATTAATGAACCATTTATAAATAAACATTGTTTCTATGTCAATTTTAGCTATAGTTTTATTGGAACTAATTTTTGTCCAACTCTGATTTCAAGTATACATATGTACTATATTTATAGTATAGCATTTGGTTTTGTTGTAACTTATGGAAGAAGTTACTTTGTGATAAAAGTTATTATATTAATTATTATATTTAAAGAAGTATCTAATAAACATATTAAAAATATATTTTAACTTTTTATTTTCCTTTCCTCTAAATTGCATCAGATAAATTGATTTTCTTTTAAATTCTTGCCACCTATGTGATTTAGTTTCAAAGAATTTTAAGGTTAGACAATTAGGACTCATAATAAATTAGTAACACGCATGTTTAGTGAAGTTTTTTTTTATTGGTAATAATTTCTTTATTTTATTTTAATATGGTATTAAATCTTTATATTATTTATGTAAGCCACTAATAAAATTAATTTACTTGCTGTTTATTAAATATTAATATGTGTAACTTGCAGATTATACATTATTGTTCCTCTGTTGAGGTTTGAATCTTGTTTTAAGTAATGTAATTGTTAAATTAGAAGCATCTTCAACATTGTAGTCCAAACCAATGTTAAAAATTCTTTTGTTTCAATAAAGAAAATATTAACTTTTAACATTTGTTATAGTTAAAAGTTAATTTTTTTCCACTTTACATTTGAAAAATAATATTAGTTGTTATCAAATAGCTGTAAACATAAAAGTATTACCTTTTATGCCCTTTAGACACGATACACGATGCCTATGTATATGAAGGGTCTGATTGATAAAATCATATTCTTCTCTTGAACAAATTTTATAGTGGACGTAAAAAACCTCTAATTTCAATTAAAAGTTGTAAAACTTTCATTTTTCTTTTTGGAAAATTTATGTTTTGTGACTAAAGTTGATTCTTAAATGCAAATTTGCATGTTTAAAAGCCTTGTTTTATTGAAACCATAACTTTTCTTGTTTACTATAAAATTTGTGGAAGTGGAGAACTTAAGTTTTCCACTTGGGTCCTTCATATATGTATATTATGATGTGTGTAGGAAACTGAAAATCTGGACTGTTACAACCCCTTTGAAAACATGTATAATGTGTGTATACTTGTTTTAAATTATAAAATTATATGGGAAATAATAAATATCAGTACATCATATGGTTTGGTAATTAATAACTGTTCCAGTACAGCATATGGTTTCGTTGTGGATTTTGGAGGAAGTTACTTTGCAGTGAATGTTATCTGTCCAATGTCATTACATAATTATTTTTTAAAGTTTTAAAATATTTGTAGTAAGTAAATTAGATTTGTCTTCAAAGGTATGTATTTGAAGACAAATCTAATTTATTTACTAAAAATATTTTAAAACTTTAAAAATAATTATGTAATGACATTGGACTGGGACCAGTGGACTATTGTTCTAAGGTGACTCTACAACAAAGATAAGAGAATGAAGAAGGTATACAATTGTATGTTTAAAAGAAAATAATTAATGAAAAATGAAATAAAATACACAAAATGTAATTAGTATTATCTTAATATCAAATGTAAGATTCAGATTCTAGCTAAACCAACTTGAAATTAATAGTACACCTATATAAAAATGACATGCATAACAATAATGAAGTTTGATAGTAAAAAAAAAAATAATATTTTACATTATAAAATAACTGCCTAAAGTGATATTAAATTCATGAGATTTTAAGATCCATAGGCCCAAATCAAATCAAGACTGGATATAGATAAAGTAAAAATTTGCTAATAATTATAATAAATTAATAACATTATCTTTGTCATTGTTTCAGTTTCAATTTATTTATTTGCTTTAAATACATATCTAAAATTTATAAATTTTATACTTACACATTCATATTCAGTCTTTTTTATATTATTTCCACCATAATCCATTTACTTTTACATATAAATGTACTTATTTTTTCAGTAATTAGTTTCATCATTATGTTGAAATTTTACTCTAATATATGAAATAAATACCTTAATTCTTATGAAGTATTTAAATCTTGTTTATTTTTTTTTTATTTTCATAAAATTGAAAGCACAGACAGGCACCAATTTTTTTTTTTGTGAATAATTGACATTTTTGTGATTTAATTGTTTATAAATATGTTGAGTGATGGAAATAAATGTTAACATAATATCTGTTTGGTTATTTGAACTCTTAGTTGAGTGATACCCTATTAGTGAGTGAGTTCTTTTAGTTTAGTGTAGCATAAATTAGGCTTGGAGGCAAAATGCCACTTCTCTCCTCCTGTAATTACTCAACTCCTACTTGAGATAGAGTTGACATTGTATACAGTTGTTCACTTTTCACCATGGTAAGTCATCATCACATTTCTCATCTTATCTCACAATCACCATTAATTGCTCATTGTTTTTCTTTATTTTTACAAATCTAAGTTATCTGTTTTATGGTTTGCCAATTAAATTATCTTGTTGTTTTAAGTAGAACCGTCTCAAAATTGTTCTGTTTATTCTGATTTATTTATGTTAGCACTGCTTTAGTTTTTGTTGGATTTACAATCTCAGATTTCTTTCGGAAATGGATTTTTTGTTTATAGCTTAACTATATTTTTTATAGATTATAAATTAGTGTTTTTACTTATTTGACACCTACTGTTCCAATTGTTAACTTACCTAGAAATTTGCATTTTTTTATTCAATTAGTTTAGTTCATAATTATTTCTAGAAATTTGTGAAATATTTTAGCTATAAATTATTTAAGGTATTTTGCTACTATTTTCAATTTATATTGGTTCATGCTTTATCATTTTGAGATAATCAATAGGCTTATTTTACTTGCTGATACATCTTTATACTTGTTGTGAGTTTACTATCTTGCTTTTTAAAATAACTGAGAAAAATTGTAATGGAAATGGTAGGATTTAAAAAGTCCTTGAGTGATTTGGTAAGGATTCGCTAAACAGGTGTATTAATTTGATTTGAAGGTTTCGTTTGACATTGTTTTATTGTTCTCATTGTTTTTCTTTTTTCACATTACTATGGAGAAATCAGTTACATTGTTAGTAAAATGAGTCCAACTTAACCATTTTAAAATTACATGATTTTATTTTTTGCTAAAAATTTAAAATAATCAAAGAATCCTTAATAAAATGTTTAAATATTCCACTCAGTGCCCTATATTTTAATATATTAAATTACGTATTAAGAATTGAATTTACCTATTGTATTGTATTTAACTAAAACACCGTTATCTCTCATGCTTGTTAATGTATATTAATCGTCTTGTTCCAATATAAATTACTTAAAAATATGAAACCTTCAATTTCATGAAAAAAAAAAACTATAAGAAATAAATATAATCCATTTTAAGATTAAATTGTAAAATTTCTTACTAATCTACTTTTTTTATATTCCTGTCATTTTCAAAAAAGTGATTCCATCGTTATTAATATTCAATATTTTCACTTAAATTTTCTTCTTAAGTTTCTTATACGAATTAAAAATTGTAGTTTATATTTTTCATAAGAAATCAGATTTAACAAAACCAAGTATATGTTGAAGTGAAATATTTTATTATCCATAAAACTGAAAACTGAACTGTTAATTATCTCTATGCTTTTCACGTCTAATACATTGATATACAGTACATGTAAATGTGTAATTCAAAATATGTTTTAAGTATCTATTTTTTTTTTTTATTTCAAAACCCTATTGGGATCTTTTTGAATTTGGGACATCATCCATCTTTATCTAATCCAAACCTGTGCCTATTAGCACAATCAGCAGACATAACAGCATACAAAATATTGCATGGTAGAATTATATCCCTATGGGAATTTTTTCTGGTTTTAAGTTAAAGAGATGAGATGAGGATTTTTTAGAGTTTCTATGATAAAAATGTCTTGTATAATTGGTTTGTATGCTTTGCCAATATCTTAGAAGATTAATTAATTCTTAGAAAATTTTATTTATTATCAAATGTAACATCTAATTTTATGAAATATGTTATTTCTTAAATACAGAGGCTCTGTAACTTTATTTAAAACCTTTGTTTAGAACCTAGTGTTGAAAGTTTTTGTTTTTAACTGTAACACAACTTGTTATCCATGTCCAAATGAATTACCATACTAAAACTAACTCCAAAAGGAAACAATGTTAGTAGAAAAATAGTGTAAACAAAAATGGAGGGCCTAATAGTCAAGTACTGGGAGAGGTATTTGATTCTCTGTTTTACAGAATTCTTGAGGAAGTGTGGTAAGCAATGCCAGCAAATGCCTGATTTATCCCTCGACTATTATGTGGTGATAACTTTTATTAAGGTCATTTGGAGTAAGGAAGTGTTCTATGAAGTTACTTAAATAGGAATCACTGAAATAAATAGAAAATTGTGACACAAAATTCACTAATAATAACAAGAGATGCATAATTCCACTGCATTATAAGAATTTACTTAATTCATAAACTAAAAGACATATCGAGGTTCTTTGTTTCTTAAGGATTGGAATAAGAAGGAACCAAGAAGTTATTGTCAGAAATCATGAGCCTTGAGCTTATCAGACACCTCAAGCACGAAAGAAGGCTGAAAGGATATGTATATTAATATAGAAAGGCTCTATAAAAATATCTTCTTTTGTTATTTTCTTACATATAATTTTATTAATAAAAAGAATCTTATGAATATGGTCACTATAATAAGGTTAACTGTTTGTTAACTAACTGTTAAATATCTAATGCACTTAGTTTTTACTGGGATGACAATAAAAACTATTATTGTATAGAATAGTTATGTAATAAAATCTCCAAAATATATTACATTGTATGTTTATACACAAACTAAATTTGTGTATATTTATGGGTTATTAAATGCTGCCCAAATACATTGAGTTGCAACAATATACAGCATACCAATCAATCCATGATCGGACATATATACAATACATATATTCACATGATATAACAACAATTTTTTTCCCCTACCTTTTTCTTTTACAATCAATACTCGTCTACACACTAAACATAAATATTTTAATTTTTTTTTCTATTTAACAATTTCATTCTCCCTATTTCACTCTCTCAAACCTCCCCTTTCCAGTGATCCACTACCCACATTTAGTAGATCAGTTTCCAAAAAACAAATAAATTAATTAATTTAAAAAACTAATATATAAATTTAAAAAAAGAAAAAGTTTTTTTAGTTCTGGTCAAGCCCCTAAACAGAAGCCTCTCACGGTGAACTCTCTCTCTCCGAAGGTCTCACAGAATTTTTCTTTAAGGAAGACTCCATTTTTGAGGTCATTATTTCAAATCTCAGCCATGCCTCTGGTTTCTGAGAATGCCACAATATTAGCGTATCTTATGGATCTGTTGGTGTCAATGCAATAAATCTCATCGATCAATAAACTTCATCAGATCTTCATTGACCATGTGGTGCCTGTGTGTTATAAGGAGGGAGTTGTTGGGGCATTCTCCCAGCACATGGGCTGGTGTTTCAGACTCTCAGTATTTGCAACAGAGGAACCCAACTTCTTGCTACCACTGGCTCCTGTGACTCCACGCAGGGGTGCATAGTTAATGTTTAGTTTCATTCTGACTCCAAGTGTACCTGCTTCCCACACACATATCTATTAGCTTTTGAGGTCTCTTTAAAATGGCGAACACCAATACACCAATACCCAATACCCTGCCACCTGCAATAGGCCCATTCTCACAAAACGACTGCTGCAGAGCTCTTTGGTGGCCCTGATCCACACCCACTCTTTCGGCTTCGTGATTAAATATAGACTGGAATAAGGATTCCTGAACATTCGACAGCCGCTGGGCCATGGACTAATGCTGCAGAGGAGCCTCCCATTGGCAGCGGATCAGACCCAGTCCTCGATATCTCCTGGTTGCATATAACATCGCCGAAGAGGTGTTAGCAGGGACCTGATGGTGGCCTTGATTTTCCTGCGTATATTGGTATCAATACCTTCTAATATCGCAGGACATATCTTTTTAAGTAAGGTGCTTTTGTCATATGGATAACATCTGAATTCTCAAGGGAGAGCAGCTTCTTTGACTACAACTCTCCTTTGTCCTTAGTTATACCCACACTTATCTGCAGAAACCATAATATAGTCAGACCCATCTCCGCGAGCAGCCTCTAGACACTATTTATGATTCTTTCCACAGAACCCCTGTCCCACACTGTGATCGCCCGATCGTTCGTGAACCCTATGAGGACCACACTCTCTTGGTCACTTCTTAAGTTGTATCCAAATCCTGATCACAGAGCTCGTGGTATAAATGATCAATGTCTAAATTGAACAGCGAAGGGCCCGCTCTAAGGCACCCCTCACTAGACACTGATCTGGCTAGTCGTGTGGGTTCCTATATCCATTTTTACCCTGTTGGTATTTAGGAGAGCCACGATCACATTTGTGTGGTTAGGTGACACCCCTCTTGCCTCCAGCGAACTAAAGTATAGTAGAAGAATGATTGTGATACATTTTGCATTTCTACTGCAGTAAGAAAATACAAATAATTACAATTTTTATGTAAGACTAGAAACATATTTACTTGTTTATTGTACTACTGAATCAACAAATGGTGAACTATTTTATTACATATATTTGGATGATATACTACGTGAATTTAGTGAAGTCCCTTTATCATAGATTTGAACTTAGTGGATCTAGCTAATTTTTGGGGGGTCAAGTTTTCATTTCGTAGGACTGCCACAGAAATAAAAGTCGACCAGCCAGACCAGATTCTCAGGTTGCAAATGGATCTACCACAGACAGCCCATGAATCTAGCTATTGCTGAATCTACACAAAGTTTTAGTTATAAAATTAATAAAAGAAAAATAAATTTGATGACTCCTCATGATGATTCCATACAGGAAATAAATAAGTAACTTTTTGTGATAAAATCATTACTATGACAATTTTTAAAAATGTTTAAATATCCCAAATAAATATTTTTAATTAGCTGCTAATAAGTCTAGTGACTTAGTGGCTATGAAATTAATTTTAATTTACATTTTTCAATGTTAAATCGAACACAGTTACAAGAAAACCAAAATTTCACTTCATCTATATAGTAAAAAATTATTTTAATGATTTATTATTAGACCACTGTCAAATAAAAGCATGAGCCTCTTATTCTATATTTTGGTACTCATATTATTTAAAATGAATAATATCCTGTTTAGAAATTTTAGCCTATCTGATTACTTAAAAATTGATCTTACAAACAAATTATAAATCAATTAAGTTCTCAACTTCACTGTCTCTCCTAATAGTGTTACAACTATAGAATTATGATAATTAAAATATATTACTGAAATGTCTCCTAGACAATGAATGCTGTATTTTTCAATTAATGGTTTATTAATTGTATTATAAATTAGATAAAACCATTTTAAAATAATTATTTTCAAAATTGTTTTTTAACTAAAGTAAAGCTCATTAAATTAATATCAGTAATAATTTAAATTATTACTTCACAATAATTTTAATTGAATTGAAAAAACACAAGTTTTTCATTAAACAATTTCACTCTTCAGCATAATGAAACACTTCATTCTGAAATTCCTGGTAATAAATACTAAATGTTAAGTAAGAGGTATATTCAAGTACAGAAATTTTGATCCTCATGAAATTCAAATCCTGTCTTAAAAAGTATTTAGCTGCATTAAAAGACAGCCAGAATGTCCTTTTACTTTTAAACACAGATTTTCTTCTTGTCTATGTCATCATCAACCACCTGAAAAATAGAGATTTAAATTATAAGTAGTAATCAATTAATTATAATAGTTTTATACCAGTTTCATTTTAATATAAATTAATATCAATGGAAATAATGTATTATATCAAACTATTATATAGTATAAAATAATTGTAGATAAATTTCTAGTTTAAGGGTAAATATTGACTGATTCTCCTTTCCTATTGGTTGTCCATTCATGAAAAACCATTGAAAACCAGTAAGGCTTAAAAATTAATGCTCTTCAAGTTTGGTAAGAATTTATCTCTTTTCAGACTGCTAGTTTTTGTGAAAATATTTACTGGAAGAATTATGTAAAAACTAAAGAGCATATTTTTTTATCAATGAATAATATTAGTTTACTTCTACTCAGATTGTTTAAATTTTATTCCAAAACATTTATATCTCAAGGTACTCTCATTAGTTCCTGTGAAAGCAATAAAATGTTCTGCTGAAATGTGATTGTCCTCACTTATACGATTAAAAATGGCTCCACATACTTTGTTCTTTGTTTTGTCTAAATTTTGATAAAACTTTTTTTATGTCTAGACTATAAAATATTGTCATATCTAGGAGGCTATAATTTTAGGATCCTGCATTGTACATCCCAGGAGAAAAATGTAAAACTATTTTTAAAATACCTCAAAAGGGTATGGCTGCCCAAATTATCAGCAAAAAATGATGTATATATATATATATATATATATATATATATATATATAGAGAGAGAGAGAGAGAGAGAGAGAGAGATAAAATATATCTATATATTTCTTCATATTATACACTCTACTCCTGTGATCTTACTTTTTATACAATTTTCAGAAATTTTTATATAAAAACACAAATGGACATTTCAGAGCATTGCTCAGTCTTTAGGATTCTCTACAAATTTTTAACATTGAAAACAGTAAATAATAAATATATAGGGCACATATTTTTTAACTTATCATTAATTAAAAAATAGTGTACATTACCTGGGACATACACATTTTACTACATTTCAGATTCTAGGTGCTCCCTGTATTCGTATACACAATATATTTCATCAGTGTTCTGAAAACAATATCCTAAAATAAAAGGGAATACTTAACAAGACAACTTTGTGGCACTGAATACAAAAGAATTGAACTATGGCCTGCTTTTGTGGCCCTGAATACAAAGGATTTGAACTATGTCCTAATCCTTATTATGTTTTCCTTATATGTAGTATTTTAGTGTAAGTAAATATATGTAGTATTTTCCTGAGCCTTTTTACAACATATTTATCAGCTCTAGCTCTGTTTTACACATAGATACATATATGTATGGTTTTGATATATGTATAGATGGAGTACCCCTGTCCACCTAAGTTCATAAATTATATAGTTGTTCATTTAATTGTACTATCCATTATTCAAATAGTATAACTGTTTTTACTTGTACTCTATAGTTAAGATTGTATTATTTATTCTATTAAAGTGTAAGTGGAAATAAAAATAAATATATGCTTTATCCCAGCATTTTAATTAAAAATAGAATATTACACGTTGTTCATGTGTGAAATTAAACATTAAAGAGTGATCACAAAAAACTTTTTTTATACAATAGAGAGATTTTTATTTTATTGAAAATTAGAAATAACCTGTTTCTTCGGTTTGAGCTCAAATCCAACTGAAACCTAAATCTTAGCTTGGATTTTGAGAAAACAGCTCTATCACCAAATTACTTTTATACTGGTAAAAAAAACAACTGTTATGTATATTTTAATTTGAATATTTTAATGTGTTTTTTCCCACTTGGCAACAGGGACACTTTGGTACTGAATTAATGTTTCTATCTTCATCATAACTACAGGTATAAGATGAAATGTGTATTGCTAATGTCAACTTCCGATTTTTTCTGTGGCTCCTGTGGTGATTTGGTCCCTATTATTGAAATGTGGTCAACATTTATGGCCAAGGTTCACCTAAAAAGTTTGATCAAAATCTAAGTGACACATTTGGATATTCACCTTGTTAGTAAAAAATGTGATATTTTTGTGGGACTAGTAGTTTATCTGATTGTTAATAACAAACAACGTTGATAGTAAGTCTTATTTAATTTGCCTTGCAATATTAACTGTTGCGAACTTTTCAATTTGGCTATGATATAAATATATCAACCTCAATCGATTGTTTTTGGTTCGATAGTGAAATAAGAGGAAGTAGTTTGTTCCAGGAGGAGGGGCGAGAGTGTGGCCGCTTAGACCGGCGGAATTCTATCTCCCTCCCAGCTGGGCTGGACTCCATGGAACCCATAGAGTATACACCGCAGGTAATTCTATTAATTAATAATATAATCTTTATTTTAAATGTAGTTTTAACTTTTAATTTTCAATGAAAAATGGTTGACAGTTATTTGTTATTAGTTGAGCTCAATGTTACGAACGAACAACCCAATCTTTGGTCTCCCTCAGATTATTTTACTAAAATATTTTAACTGTTTATACTTTTTACCAAACCATGAAAAAGAAATGCACAACTTTCGTTTTCAGTTTAAGTTTTCGAAGAAAGGGAATAAAGGTTAATGAAAAAGTAAAATCGGAGAAAATATTCTGTTTTTTGATTAAATGAAAATCTGAATTTTTAATATTCAAATTTGTATTGATAGGTAGTTATGATGACCGTAGTTGATTGTTCTATGCGTTATGCAGTCAGAAGTTTTTAAACAACAGAAAATATATTTATCAACATGATATCTACGTAAACTGTTGGCTTTATTGGAATACTTTGGGGACTATTAAACATATTGTTGTTTTACTTTGGTAGTGGCACTAATTTAAAAAAAATAATTATTTTCTATTGATTGTATTCCAAAGAGAATATCCTAGGCTGGGGTTACTTTGGGGCAGTAGAGGAGGGAGTAATTTTCAGAAAGTAAATCCAAATGACGGCACAGTCTTTAGAATACGTCCAATACAAAATAAAAAACAAATTAAGTTGTGCCTCTATCTAATCGCCAGCTATTTCCAAGCATTTGCTTATTGTTAACAGAAATCACTATTTTTTTAATGGACAATAGTCTGGTTCAAATTATCCAGCTAGCAGTGTTAAAATTTAATCGTTAGTAATTTTTTTGTATTTTCTAAATTAGAAAATGTTGAAAGGTCATAGAGAATGTCAGGATCCTAAAATTATCAATTTAATTGTAACAATAATAATGCTCTAAAATATGGCAATGTAGTGGAACAGATTGTTGTTTTTGTTACAATTTTTATTGTTCATCATTCCTTTTTTTGTTTCATTATTGAGTTATGCATTTATAATATATTTGAAATTTTGCACTGAACTATAGAATCTATAATTTATTAATTTCTACTAAAAATATTTTTCTCTTTAAATTTGATATGACAACTTGTTTAATTTTAATGATTAATCGTTTTTTTATACTATACTTAATAGTTTATTATCCATAATTATTCTTTCACAAGCTATGTAACTAAGCAATAGAAATAGTATTGGTAATTTAGCTCATTGGTGGATTCAGGAATTTTCGGAAGAGGGCGCACCTGTGAACTTTGTTAATTCCATACTACTCGGAAATTTCAATCCAAAATCATGTAGTTTTAATGGACAATAGTCTGGTTCAAATTATCTGGTAAGCTGTACTCAAGTTTAATCTATAGTTAATTGTTTATATTTTCTAGAATAGAAAATGGCGGAAGGTTGAGGGTGCAAGGATTTAACGGAAGGATACCGTAAATTAACAGATACAATTTTATTTTTGAATTAACGACATAATAATAAATGGGCCTAGTGTAATTATATTTATCACAAAGAGATTTTCATAGCCCCAATATTAAAAATCATGAAACTTTTCGGAAGACATAAGATTGACCTAGATTTTTCAATTTAGTGACTGACCTACGATAATCTTAAGTGGGGGTTGTCCACTTTTCGATATTTTAAGTGAGAATGAAGGAATAGTAGTGCTAAATGTGTCCGTAGCAATATTTTATGATTTCCCTTTACACTTATTGAATTAAACAAAACTATATAACATTCATTGGAAAGTATACCTACCTGGAAAGGCCGCGGCACACAAGTCATATACTTCTTTGGTAGTTTTTCTACCATTGGTGATTCTCCAGTATCTAAATCTATAGCAGTGGGTCCCGACCCATAGAAGTCTCAACCATCTGCAGCCGCATTCCATTGCAATAAAGAAAATTATTATTATTGTGAAATTTCAACATTCGAGGTAGTTAAGTGAAAAGTTCAAATCTAAGAGAACTGACAAAATTGATATGTTGCATGATATAATTGGGAAAATTATAATATTTTAATACAGTTTGGAATTTCAGTGAAAATTGTTGAAAAAATTAAGATTTTGTCCCATCTTATAAATCTTTTTAGCAACTCCCTGGGGTTTGAAAAAATACTCTTGTTTAAAAGCGTTGATTTATGACTGAGAACTAATTTGTTCAGTTTTACTGTAACGGTCTTAGATATTTGGTGGTCTCCTTTAAAAAAATTAATTAGGTAATTTCTGCAATTCATGTGTCTTTACCTCATACACTTTGTAGTTCCCAACAAATGGCGGGGACCCCTCCAGGTAAGCTCTAATGGTGTTGTTCCGGGTTTTCTGGTTCTAAGAATATTGGTATAAAAAAGAAATAATATTTGAAGAAACAACTTCATATAACTAAAATAAAGTATCTGATTTAAGATTGTGTTGCGAGGGAAAGGGGGACTATCAAATTTTATAAAGCCAAACCTATTATATCAGATTTATAATAGAGAATTAGGAAAATCAGGCAACTATCAGAGATGGAGCCAATTTGAAACCCAAAAAATTAATTTTTGTATTCGCAATTTGTGCAATTATTCAGATTTTAAGTTATTGTAGATAGAGATAAAATTGAAATAACAAGGTTTATAAAGATTGGGAAAAATATTATTAAAATTACCTATAAATTAACAATTAAATATGTATATACATACATACTTAAAGGAAATAAATTTTCTTTGGAAGATATCGTTTCTTTTTCATTGAAAAATTACCTTATACCTTTTCATGAGTTTCCGTTTGTCTTATGGGATTTCCTTCCAAGACTGTAAGTTTCTGTTCCATTACATGGAAGGCTCGAGGCAGAGATTTAAGTAAGGCGGGTAACATAAGTGTCAATAATGCCAAGACAATAATACCTTAGTTTATCGGACGGCAGGAAACCTTGCAAAACCTAAAGTGAAAAAATAAATTTATTAACAAATAATTATTTAGGCTTTTGGAAAAATCAATAAATTTAATATTGTATATGTTTAATTTAGTCATATAAGTAAGGCTGCCATGGAGGGCGATAATGGAGGGTTTTACGCCGTTTTTCAATTTCAGGCGTTTTTTAAATATTGCTCGATTTAAATATCTTAAAGTTTCCTCTTCCCGTTCTAAGCTAATATTTCAAAAGTTATATAGGACCATAGCTCCCCGGGGGTCTTAGCGGGACGGGTCCGGCGGGGAAGGATTGCCTTTATTTTGTGTTATGATCTCCTCTTGTGAGTTTGTGTTATGTCGTACATCGACCAACCTACTCGCTATAATTCTCTGTTTGAAAAGTCATATAAGTAAGGCTACCATGGAGGGCGGGAGTGGAGGGTTTTACACCGATTTACCACTCCACGTTATAATCTATTATATTATAATACTTTAATAATATATTTAAATATAAAATAATAAAATCTCAATTATGCAGACTTCAAGGGCCTCATACTTATCCTTGATATTATTATTTTTAAGAAATAAAAAAGCGGTCAAAAAATCAAAAGGTTTTGGCTCTGTTACTCCTAAATACTAAGTATTATGTATTTTGATCCCTCTTGACTGTTGGGTAACAAGCAGGATAAAACCTGAATACTTTTTGGCATTTAAGTGGTAAAATAAGTAGAAAAACTGTCAAAATGAAAATTAAACATTAACAATAAAGTAAAATTCTGGCGTTCCGTTCTTGAACCAATTTTTTTCCAGAAAAAAAATCGACAAAATCTGATTACAGTAGGTGATTTGTTGACTGTCAAAGAGTACGTTAGAAACTTTAAACGGATCATTCGATTTTGCCTTATTCCGAGACAAATGCACACAATAATTGAATTCATACTGAAATCTTTAAATAAAACTGCATTAATTCTTTATAAAAATCACTTATACAGAGATTAAATATTCTTCAACTTTATATAATCAAGTATTTCCTCGGACTTCGGGTCAGCTCGGACTTGCCACTTTCGAAATATAGGTGTGTAAAGAAAAGTACTTTATAAGATTGATACTAGACCTTTTAATTAATACTTTATTATTAGATCTAGATTAATAAAAATGTATATGCTCGTTTGTTACTTATCTAAGTATTGTTTACGTGTAAGATAATTAAATTATCTAAAAAAATAAGTAAATATTTTTTGATAGACTGTTGCTGTTTGAATGGTGATTAGGTTCCCTACAAAATGAAAAAAACAACGTTGAAGTTGGACTATTATTAGCAAAGACATACAATATTCAACTTTTCACCCATATTTTTATGTTTTGTAAAATTATGCCAGATTCTCCTAGGATTTTATATGACTTGCAGATTAAACCACCCTCCCCAGAATATTATAAATGCTCTTTTAAAAGATAATTAATTGGCTACATTGACCCTTTCACTGAAACCGAAAGTCACTAGATAAACCATATAATAAATAATTAATTAAAAAAAGTATTATATTCTGTAATTTTTTTTTCAACTAAAAATATTGGAAATATATCCCCGAGATTCGCTCCAATGTGCCTTAGGAACAGAGACAAAAATTATTTTAAATATTTCTGATATTTCTATATGATTTCTGATTTTTTAATATTATTATTATGTTCCGCCATTGATGTGTATAGATTTCAAGATCATTATCAACAAATACATTTGTTTCTTTGCGCGGAATGAGGAAAGAATATTGCTGATTGTATTCAATGAATTTAAATATATAAAAAATTACAAAAAACAAAACAAAATATTCTGGCGGTAAAGTAGGCCGACACATTTTTTTTTTCCAAAAAGGGAGCATTTTTATATAAATAAAAATTAAAAATTTTTGAACTTGAATTATAAGATTTTTTTTCTCCGATGTCCGTTATTCACGTAAACATTCATTTCTCCTTTATTTTATCCAAATCCCACATTAACTACAACTATGAAAAAGCAGAATTTCCCCAACCCATACTGACACCTTTATAATGCTTTTATAAAGAAAAAAAAATTTTTTTTGGTTAAATGTAACACATTTGTTTTTTTATATCTCCGGTTTTAATTTGTTTGTCTAGGACCTGCATGTGCCATTTTTGTGTTTTTAGGTCCTTTGAGCACTCTTAAATTTCTTAGATTGATATAGTCTTGTGGAAGTTGTAAGGCATGAAATTCGCATTTCTTTATTTAAGGGGATATCAACTTTGTCCCCTCCCCCCCCAAAAAAAAAATAAATAAATAAAATTATTTTCCCAACTTCGATAGGCTAGTCGGTATAAATTGTTTCAATATTGTACTTATATTATTTTGATGTTTTTTTTTTCATGAATCACAGGCCTATTCGTTGATGAAACAATTATCTCAATATTAAAAGTCAAAACATTGACAAAATAAAAATTATTTTTCGTGCAGTTACCCCAAAACGTATAATTTCCTGCAATATGAAACCCGTGTCCGTTGAGGGTCTCTTCTGTCTAGATTTAGTTGAAGTTGAAGCCAGGAAACAAAAGATCCAATTGCACAAAAATTTTGTCCTTAGTAATAAACTATATCAGAATATATAAGCTAAATTATGTAATATATAAAATAGAGTTTTCTCTGTAATTTCTGCTGTTTAAATAAGTTCTCAAATTTTTCATTTTGGGGGCGTTTAAGGTTTGGGAATGACAGCTCCATCTGCCTTTTTTTTTTCTTTATAATAACATCACTGTCACATGTTTATAGAATAAGGGCAAGTTAAAGACACTAAGGAAGCACGTTGGTATTTCAATGTCAGTTCGAACAGCAATCATAAGCGGGAAGATGTTATTAGAACATGCTTTATCTTCTCACTTGGGATAGGTTTCCTCCAAGTTATGGACTTTTCTCCATCAGTTTCAAATAGAACTAATAGCAAGGAAAAGTTTATGAGTTATTCAGAAGATAAGAGTAATTTAATAAAATTACTTAAGATACAAATGTATTGTTTTGTTTTTCTTTGCCGGAAATATTTTTTCAAAGGGTCCAAACATTTATGGATTATTGAGTTAGTTGTTTGATTAAAAAAGTCACTTTTTGGTGGCTGTTTCATTTGATACAAATAGTCTGACAAATGTCTTCTTTTTAAGCAAAAGCTAAGAAAGGCTGGGATATCTACAATAAGCCTGTGCAAAATTAAAGGTTTGAGATGATAAAATCCAAAACTGTGTTGAGTTGACGTGGAATAAACTATTCCTAAATTATTTCGTGGAAGACACTCGTGGGACGCCGGTTGGGAACCATTGCTCTTGCCATTTGAATTTCACTGCCCCTCAACCTTTATTGTAACTTATTAGCAGCAAGGATAAGTTTTTCAATGATAGTCTTTCTGATACTGTACTATTAGTTTATTAAATAAAGTTACCATAGCTTAACCATGAAAATCTAGGTTTGATCTCTTTGGATTAAAAGTCGATGTTCCAGAGCAATGGTGGAAAAAAAATATTGATTCCAAACACGTAGGAAATTTATTCTTATTTAATTTATCACAGATTAAATTTTATTAAATATAATAGGGGGTTCTCATAGATCTAATTTAAAATTTAAACAATTTTTGAACTCGGGTTATCGTAAAGGACAAAAGCATTGGAGAATGCAATTTACCAAACGAATCCGTCAAAATGAACAAAAATAAAAATCTTCCTGCCGATGTAAAAACTTAGTTTTAACGATGGGACTTAGTCTAAATAATAATATTATGTTATAAAAAAAAGTCATCAATTATAATAAAATATATTCATGTTGGCTCAAAATTTTTTATTAATTCATTTTAAATATCCAACGTTTCGTCTAACCTCGCCATTATCTAGGACATTAAATTAAATAACAGCTTTTATTACAAACTTATTATTAACAATTTTAAAACCATTATTGATCATAAATTTGTATACCTTAATTTTAATTTCACCATATTAATCATTAACAAATTGTTGCAGGTTGTTCTAATATAATATAGTTAAATTAGCCTACAAATCACAAATCAATAAGGGAAATCGTATTTATCTATTCATTAATTTGCTCTGTTTTCTGCTGAATTACCTATATTTATTACTATTTTTAAATATAAATTATATTATAATTAAAGCTTCTCTCTTTCATGGAACTTAAACCTTTTGAATTAATTATTTATATGAATCTACCATTTATTTAACCTACCTCACAACCAGATTAGGTATCTATCATTTTTTTCTTAACTTTTGGTCTATTTTCTTATTTATTTTATTATTAAAGCTGTAATTTAGTTATAAATAATTATCTAAAATTCAACCATATTGATCACAAATTTACTAATCTCGAACGAGATATAAAAATAAATATATAAAAAAATCATATTATTTTACTTTGTAGTTGGATGTTTGATATTGGATGATTGAATTATTGAAGATGTTAATTATTATTTGTGTAGGTTTGATGAAAGTTTTTTATATGGTCTGTTTAAATAATAAACAGCGATATTGTCATTTATTCAGTTGTTTAGTCATTATAAACATTATTTTTATAAAGCTAAGGGAGTAGTACCCCTGTCCTGGCAGACCAACCCCTATTTAACAAATTATACTACTGTTCATTTAATTACTTCTCGTTATTCAAATTGTATAACTCTAATTTACATGTATTCTGTAGTTCAGATTATATTATTTTTTCAATATAGTATTATAAATATAAATATATGGTGTTTCCTTTTCTTTTTTAACTGTACAGACTTTAAGTTTTCAACTCGCCGTCCATTTCTTAGTTTTTCTAGCTGTTCAGGATTTAAGATTTCTATTCGCTGAGAGAGTAAAATAAATTAATCTGGATTATCTCTATAGGAAGTCTGGTGAGTCAATTCATTTAAATTTTTTGAGGTTAATGACTTCCATTTTGAATAAAATATTTATTATATATCCATAACATTGTACAACGTTTCGGGACCACTGTCCCCTATTCATGCACTTTAAAACCTACAACAATAACAAAACTATCATAACAACAGTCTTCATCCTTATTTATTTTAATTGTCAACATTTTGTGCATCTTCACTTCTCCTTAGCACAGCCATTACTCTATATTTCCTTACTATGTACCTCTTTGGGCCTTATCTCATGTTCAGTGTGCTGTTTGGTTACCTCCCTGTTTTTTACAAGTCCTGTTTTGTATTTAACATTAACTTAATGATTTTTTACATAAACCCGTTTATTTCATCTGATTTTTATGTTTTTATTTTAAGTCTATTTATAATGTCGGCGTAGTGTGTATTTAAGTGTTTAGTGCCAGTTTTATAGTTTACTGTGTTTTGTATGTTTTTGTTACATATATTGCTTCCAGATCTGCTTATAGAATCTTCTGCTTTTCATTTTTTGTGCTGTATCTATAATTTTTGGGTTTTCAAAATTGAATTCGTGGTTCAGTTTTATGCTGTGTTAGGCCAGAGCTGTGCAATTGATATTTTTAGCGTTTTTACAATTGGTGATATGTTCCTTAATTCTAGTTTCCAGTTTTTTTAGATGTTTCACCAATATATACTTTTTTACAATCTATCTTATAAATTGCATTTAGTTTTTCCATCTTATCAACTTTGTCTTTCATGTTTGACAGCTTATTCTGTAATTTATTACTGTTGTATAAACCGGTTCTGATATTTATATGGTCATATTCTGTCAGTGTTTTTTTAATTTAATTTTAATATTTTTTTAATTATAAAATAAAATATTTCACTTTGATCACTAAAAACGATTTTTTTTTTTTTTTTTTTTTTTAGTTGAGGGATTGTATTGTATTTTTTTTTTAAATTTCTTCTGGAGATTTAGTTTAGCTTATTTTAATTACTTTCATTATGACCCTAGCATTGTAGAAAAATATAATAAAATACTAGAGAGCAGTGTGGTACTTGAAAGTGACGACGGGCTAGAAATGAGGTTGCCGTCAAATAATAAGATGATGTTCCCTTAGTTAAGGCCCATCCGCTCGTTTAAGACCGTGCCTTCCTTCGGTTCGGCTCTGATCAGATCACCATTACGTCTGCATTGTCACTCTCCACCATTTTGTCGTCAGCCTCATACTGTAAAATGTCTCAAACCGTATAATTTGTCCGTGTTGAGGAGTTTAATGCGAGAAAATTGTTAGCAGTTATTTATATGATTACTCCAATCAAACAGTTTTTTAAATTTTTATACCAGATCGGCCTGATGGGCCTTACATGATTGATATAACTTATATATATATTTTTTAACAGTTCATTATGAGGGGATATAGTCATGCAAATGACACCCCTAACTATATACAATGTTCTTATTAAAATAAAAAAAAAAGAAAATAAATATATAACAATAATGCTTCTTAATAAAAGAGGAAAGTAAAATTAATAACAAAAAATAATGATATTGGTACATTTAAATAAAACAAACAATTGTCTTCTAATAGTAAAAAGAAACAAGTTAATTTGAAAAAGGGAAGAGAGAAAAAAAAAAAATAATGAATAAATAAAATGAATAATAATAATATGTAAATAAAGGTAGTGTGACTATGAATTAATTTTATATTTATTAAAAATTTATAAAAGAATCTCCTGCAGCAGTCTGGGCTTCAGTCTTCGGGTTGAGGTTGGGTTTCCCAGATTGTTGGTCACTGCTCCTTTAACTGTCGGCAACTGGGAGTGGAACTTCATGAACCGTCAATATAATCCTCTATTGGCTCCACTTGTAATTCGCGATGTAATTGGCTATTTCTTATGAACCAAGGAGCATTAACTGCGGTTCTTAGGACTTTATTTTGAAAAGATTGTAGTTTTCTCCTTTTCGTGAAGGATGCCGCTCCCCAGACTTCACAGCCGTACATCAGCAGTGGCCTGAGGATTGTTTTAAATATAAGAACAGTTGTTTCTGGTTTTAGTTTAGAATTTCTGTTTAGGATAGGATGTAGCATTGCTAACCTTGCATAAGTTTGAGGTTGATATTCCAGGTAAGGCGGCGATCTAGGTGAATTCCCAGGTATCTTACTGTTTCACTGGCAGGATTCCATTTCACGTTTTTACCTTTGAGGATTAGATCCGGTGGATCTGGTGGGCGTCGAAGAGTAAAAATTTTTGAGTTGCATTTTTCAATATTCAAATCAAACAGTTGATTCGCTTTGTCTGTCAAAGTGACAATATTGCGGAAGTACCCCACTGATCCAATGGTCATTTGCTTACTGAAATTTACCAACTGTTTTTTTTTTGTTTTTTTTATCAATGTATAAGTTAAGACAAGATCTATCAGTCACTATCATAACATTTAAAAATAAGAAATACGAAATGGAATACTTTCAATAACTCGACCATCTTGGAGGCTGCAACGGCTTCTAAACTAAACAATAGAATTTTTGAAATTATTTCTATAGATACAACTAATGATTTCATTTATATAATACAGATGAAATACCTAACACGGCTAAAAAAAAATAAATAAATAAAAATAGAAAGGTATTTCGAAAAGCCAAAATGATAGATTGATAATAATCTATAATATAATTATTATTATTATGGTATAAATCATAATACTTATGATATAATAATAATATACAGACTCTTAAAAAATCTATTAATTAAATACAACTTATAGATGATATTACAATTTAGATTAAGATGAAGAGAGTAGTGTCCAAGTTAAGTCTCAAATGCTTTTTATTATTACTGTAAATGCCCAACGGCCATTCTCAAGAACAATCTTAAATATAAATTTACAACTCACATTGAGCAATTAAAAATTTTTTGCAGGCTATTCTGTCCAGGTGAATAAATTTAGTCAATTTTTCCTTTTTTTTAATCAGTTTTAAAACTTTTAATTACAGACTATTATCACTTACACTGTTGTGATAAATTCCTAAAAGTATATAAGAAGTATGAAATGAACTTAACTAAAAATAATAATTCTATATAACTAAAGCGCTATATATATCTTAGTAATATATATACATAGGTTCATTTGGGGTTTACTGTAATCGAAGCCAATTACTGTAATGTGAAGAAATAAAATGACAGGCAATTTTTTGGGCAATAAAAATTAATTTATGTAACATAACAATGAACCAATTCACGTTTTAGTCTTTGATTTACGATATCTTTAGGGCAGAGATACTCCTTACTGATTTGTTCACTTGTAGATAATTATATGACCGTCTTGTTCCAATACGCTTATCAGAGATATAATTTGAGTTTCATGTGTGCGCGAAATCGATTTATTAGTATAGATTAATTTGTATTCAGAATAAATCATATTTTCCGAACACTTTATGAGTTAGGAAAATTAATGAGGAACATTGGACAATTATCAGTAAATTTGAAAATTAGTTGTATAAACCTGATTTTCGTGCAGTAAAAAAACAGAATGTATAACATTGCGTATAGCAACGTTATCCAATAAATCCAGCAACAAACCAACTTCTTTATGTATTTTATAATATTAGTATAAACTTGGAAAGCTATCTAACTTACTTTAAACCAAACTCGTTAAATACTTATTACATTTACAGAAACATACACAAACAACTAAAATTCTTTTATTAAAATCCTTGATTGTCCATATTTGAAGAGAAAAGTGGAAGCTTCTGTATTTAATGATTTTTGTTCCTATTCTGAAGAATGGAAAACTCATTTTTAAACTACTTAAAACTGCCACAATTTTATGATTTTAGAAAATAAATTAAATTCTAAACATTAAATTCGACATTTTACGGAATTATTTATTATTTCAAATTTTAATTTCATTTTTTCATGATCAATTAAAAAAAAAATAGCTAGCTATATATAATTAAATTTCAAACGCAAATTTGGCTATCTGGATTTTATTATTTTTATTATTATATTCCAATCATTATTTTTTTTAAGTTAAAAAAATTAAATTTATTACGGTAAGCGTCAACTTGTGATTTCCTTGAAGAGAAGGATTTCGATTTGTCTCCATTTCCCACGGACCGGGCTATTACTGGACCAGACTAGAACTACTGGCTGAGATAAGAATAATTAGTGGCTTAACATTTTGAAAAAAAAATAATATTAAAATCAAATATTAATTTAAAAACAAATTTGATCCTTTTTTCTCAACTTTATTCTTTTCAAAACCTTCCAACGTTTCGATTAAATTATATTGAAAATATAAATTAATGTTTTAAGAAAAATTATGTCATATGATAAGGTGATAACAGAGTCCTAACCTGTTGAAGGTAGGTTCTGTTCAAAGTTTGTAAATGTAAATGAAAGAAAGAAGAGAAGTGGTTAATACAAGTTTTAAATTTAAGAAAGAGTCATATAGAATAAGTTATGTAAGTAGGAATCTATTTTTAAAAAAAAACAATAAATTTTATAATGTTATTGTGATGTTATTTTAATGATTGACTTGTTTAGAGATGGGACAAAGGCAATTAGCCGGCATTTTTAAGAATTTTAAAAGAGAAAATGACAACAAAGTAAAGGTAGGGCCAAAGAAATCAGCATGTAAGTGAAGGAAATAATGAAATTGTTATAAAAATAATTTAAAGGAGCTGTTTGTAGATATCCTTGAAAATGACCTGAGGGTCGAAACGTTGGAAGGTTTTGAAAAGAATAAAGTTCAGAAAAAAGGATCAAATTTGTTTTTAAATAAACTAAACCACTCTCAAACAAGAATATATTAATAAAAATTAATCAAATATTAATTTTTAGTTTCTCGACATTATTCGTTTCATAAATCGCAAACTTTTAAATAAAAAAAAAAAAAGAAAAAATTAAAATCTCAATAAATTCAGTTTCGATAAGAAAATCCTCAGAATGTGCAAAAAAAAGTAAAATTAACGAACACGTAAAATTCTAATATACAGACTTGATAGTCAGTAGGGAAGGTGCGCTTCGGGAACGATTTGAAATAAATCAATCTTTACGGATCCAATGAACCTGGAACAGTGATCTAGTTTATTGGTCGATTAACTTTAAAGTGTGCCGAGGAATATCTTGGAATATCGAGTGATCAAGTGGGAAGAAATATCAAACCTATAATCTGGATGCTCCTTCATATGACCTTGAAGGTTTATGAACCCGGCAGAGTATTAGTAGTTGAATGAAAAAAGGGGATCTTTTTTTTTTCTTCAATTATTGTTTATTTAGCACTTGTTAAGATAAAATACTTTTCGATTTACACTTCATTTGTTTTTCTGGGATTAATTTTGCATTTAAGCATTGTTTTACTCAATAAAAATTATCAATTTCATTCAAGGTCCAGAAAACAATCTATCTTGGAAACGCAATTGAGTATACATTGTATGAAGAAATATGCAGACGAAGGCACAGCAATGATTTTTTTACGTATGAAATATTATAAAAGAAAGATAACGTAATGAGATGCGGATAATATGAATAATATGCAATTAAAGCTCATTTAGAAGATTATTATTCTTAAGGGGACAAAAGAAACAGCTGACCTTGAATTACCTCCAATAAAGAGATAAAGACTATCTTTCAAGTGTTGGAGAGATTTTTTAAAAGAGTGTTTACAGTACTAGAGGTATTTTAAACATTTAAATGTACGCTTCTTTACTTGTAATATGCCCAATTCTTATTGTAACATTTTTTGATCTAGAACTATTCTGATTGGTTAATAATGGGGCTTAATATAACCATTCAGATCCGAATTGGTATATATTAATTTTTTTTTTTTTTAAATACTGTTGATAAATTTATTTTTTATCGATCATTGATTCAATTAATTTTAATCTTTACAATCCAAAATCCTCCGTAGAATCCTTGATGCTCCTTATTTCGTTTCTAAGACATTCATTCATAATGACCTCAACATCGCATTCTTTGCAGATTTGGCCCGAAATAGATACATCTCCTTTCAGTCCAAAATCCTTAACCACCCGAACCCATTAGTTCTTAATTTCTCGTCCTTAACAATCCCTGATATTCCTCAGATGCCTCTAAAAGGAAGATGTCCACAGGATCTTCTAATATAAAGCAATGATTGAAGTACCACCGTTGTGTGGTTCCTCTCCAAGAGTATCAAGTGTTCTGAAACATTCATCACATTTACTTATTGTATTTTTTCATACAGTTGTAAATTTCTGTAAATAAATTTATTTTAAAACAACATACCATGAAAAAATGCATGTTGAGCTCTTTTGAACGGGGAGAGATCGATCAGAAAGAAAAAATGATGAGATATCAATTATCAATTATTTTTGACCTGGGTGGATAGGAAATGAAGGGATAGCGAAGATGAGGAGGACGTATGAAAGTAGGGATGGAATTCTATAGGGAGGAGAGTGCCGAAGTTACTATCCGGTGTGCCGTTATTTATGAATCTGAAGACAGAGAACGAGATCTAATGGAGAATTTTATTCGAAGGAAATAATAAATGTATGACGGACGGCAGGATTTGATAAGTTGGTGGAGCAAGGATACAAGAGAATACATACGAAAGTCGGAAGGATAGTACCACTTCAACTCCTCATAATATCGGGAGAAAGAGGGATCCCGAAGATGAATTATACTGTTCCAAAACTGTGAATAAAAAACAGGCAAAGGTTTAGAACGAATTTTGCATTCAAAAACTAAACGTTCGAATAACGGCTAAAAAATTGACTCTACACTAAAAAAAAAAAAATAAATAAATACAACTTAGAGGTGGTTAATATTTATCGACTTATAATATTTATTAATTAAAATGACAGTTTATTATTAATTGTGTCAGCTATTATCAAATAACAAACGACCTTGTTACCGTTGATACTTATTTAGCTGACGTCATCGAAGAGGTCTTCTAATTAATTACGTCCTCGTAATTATGATGGGAATCGTCTCAATGAACTTCCTACCAAACATTGATTACTTTTCTAATGATTCTCTCCAACTACCCATGTTAGACTAAGCTGCACAACAGACAGAAATGTAGAAACAAAAGATATTTTATCGGAGATAAAAGTTGACCTACTGCAATTCGGATCGCTATCGCAGCTTAACAATATTCCGTTTTCCTATATCTTTTGATAATGGTTTTCCCCTCCAATGCAGTATTGTTTCACTGATAAGAACACTTCAGTAGTTGAATATTCTTCTTCAAGAATGTACTACGGTTGTGTTAGTGTTTGTTGATGTTATTTCGAACATTACGAACAGCATGATGAACGATCCAGGCGAAGGGATGTCATCACTTGTAAGTCATTCACTTGTGATTGTAATTGCCATCGGAATTATATTTAATCTTAATCGTGAAAAATTGATTTGTTAATTCTTAAAACGCTTAATTGGCATAGTATTTTTTCGTATCTCTGCCAAATATAATAATCTATATGATTAAATTAGTTAATTATACCGCATGACTCCTTCAATAATCCCAGTGCGAAAAGTTAATGAAAATAAGGGTAGCATAACTTCGAATACATAAAACTTAAATTCGCATTATTTCATCAAATTAATTTATTTGTTACCGTTCATAATTAACA
The DNA here is from genome assembly GCF_000696795.3 of Halyomorpha halys. Classification (NCBI taxonomy): domain Eukaryota; kingdom Metazoa; phylum Arthropoda; class Insecta; order Hemiptera; family Pentatomidae; genus Halyomorpha; species Halyomorpha halys. The sequence goes on along the minus strand of NW_027108122.1, from coordinate 2,475,807 downwards.
TCTGGTAGAGAAAAATGCATATAAAATACAAAACTAGTAAATAGTACACTGAATTACAGAATTTGGGTTGTGATGAGAAACCTGAAGTGCTGTTCACAAAAATGAATTATATAAACATTCTTTGGTCTTTTTTAATTTTTTTTTCTGTTGATAACAAAAAAAATTGGTAAATAGTTTAAATATGAAGGTATTTATTAGCGTACACATTACCATGTATATAACGAATATTTCTTATAGATACTTAAATTATGTAAAAGTTGCAAATCATTTTTCAAAGGATCATATTTGTACCTTACCTCTTATAGATTTTTTTTTAATAAAAATACTAGATTATATCTATATTTTTGATAACTGCTAAATACCCTTATTGTGTTTCACTTCATTAAAGCAATTAATTAAAATTGCTTGGAAAACTATCCTAGTAGAACGACGAAAATCCAACATTTTGGATAAAAATATATCTATTTTTGAATTCAACCATTTTACACATCATCGATGATATTTTTAAAATGGCTATGAAGAAAGTATCTTATATTATAATAATTCAAATTTTACCATCTTCATAATTACTTCAGGAACTGTTTAAAAACTAGGAATATTCGAAGCATTAATTTTCCTGAATAAAAATTTCAAGTTTCACTTCATTTTAAGTTATTTAAATACTACCTCAGTTGTATAAATTACGATAAAATGAATTGATCCAATAATAAACTTTTTTGGATGATTATTAGTTGAACTATAATTTAAGAATAATATGTTCAAAATATTTAGCAAAATAGAATGATCGGGGTCAAAAAGGTATTCAAAAATACTTAAGGGAGGGGAAGCATTTATCTTTTCGTCTGATCCACGCCAATCCACGCAAAACCTGATACGTGGGTCGAAGCATAAAAGTTTATAATAAATATAGTATATTACATGGGTTATAATAATTTTTTTTTACAATTTCTGACCGGCACTCATAACCTCTTATCCTTAAAAAACGTTTTTATATTCTCATTTTGAAAAAAGAAATATCTAAAAAAGGTACAATATATATGTTACAAAAACATCAATCAACTCTTAATTTTTAAAGGGAATTTGTCCATAAGTGTGAAAAAGAAATACCTACTTCCATTTTAATTATTTAATCTACTAAAATAATAACAAAAAATAAGGAAGCAAATTATATTTAAAAAAAGAAGTTAAAACAAACTAAATAGTGAATTAGAAATAAAAACAGAATTAAATAATATTTTCAAATTGGTGTTATTTACCGATAATGATATGAATATTTGATAGATGAATGTATCTTTTCAAATAATTTATGTTTATTGCCCTTTCTTATCTTTTATAAACTTGTTGATTTTCAAAAATACTTGCTGTTGATGTTAATGAAGATTTGATTCTTTATACTTACTCTTTGCACGACTTTAGTTTTTTACAATTGGTAAGACGGGTGTTTAAATCATAATTTTGTTCTGTATTGGTTTTTTATGGAGCCATAGCTTGAATTTTCAAATAAAATATGTAAACATGTTAATCAGTTTCTTTGACTGTTGACAATAGCTGAATTAGGCCTTGCGGCGCTCATCACGATTAAGGTGGGACTAAGCAAAACAATTTCTGAACTAAATTGACATGGTTAAAAAAGAAAAATGTGAGGTAATCACATAGTTTTTTTTATGGAGACTAAAATATATACATAAAAGAGAGTGATTCGAATCTTTGTCCACAATAAACTTTTGAATTACCGGACCGATTTACGAGATAAGGTTTAAAGCTACTGAAATCCCTGTTTACTTCGGTAACAAAAAGTAACGAACGTTAAACGTTAAAACGTTTAAACGTGTTAAAACAAGTTAAACGTATTGTGGTGCATAGCTCAGAAATATTACTTTTTTACGGTTATTATATACCAATCGATTAGTCCCTTTCTGAAAAATAAGAAAAAATATTATTGATACCATTAAATGATTTTATATTCACAAAATATTATAAAATCCTTATGAGGCTTCAAGTAAAGTACGCCAACATATTTTTTTTTTGTAAAGATCAAATCTTTTTTTATTACCTAATCAAGGATAATTTGCGTCGTATATTCTTCTGTAGGAAAATTGAGGGATTGGTTGTATTGTAGATATACCAATTGGAACTATCAAACATATGGTATATTGAAATGTATTTTAATCTACTAAAAATTGAATAAAACAGTAATGACAATTGACACCACATATCCAATAATAAACCAACAAATATTTTTAATTATTATCCATACTTTTCAAAGAATTTTCATTTTGCAACATGTACCCTGGCAACAGTGTTCTCCTATATTAATATTAGATATAGATAGAGCCTTGGGCATTGTAGTAAAATGGAACATTAATCTTATAAAATATAATTTAAAAAATCTGTTATGTTCCTTATCGTATAAATTGGTTTGATTTTAATTGCCAAATCATAATAACGAAATAGAGGTAAATGTTTAATTTTAAATAAATACAACCAATGAAATTAAACTTCCAATTGTAGTTCAATTTGTATTCATTCTCAAATCTAGCAGTAAGATGATATAAATGAACAGCTGAGAATAAGCTCAATTTTAAATATATAAATAAAATAAATTATCACAAATATTTCCATGAGTTGTATGTTTGAAATTACATTTCAATATTGTGGCGAGTAAAGATGAAAATAGCCAATAAAATAAGCCCAATTGCTACAAAAATTTGAAATATATACATTTAATAAAATTATTTTGTACGTCATTATAATACAATTTTATATTTTTAAAAATATGTATGTTTACGATAATTATAAATTTGGCTGTAATAAATAAGTTATTTTACTCCGCTTGCCAATCAGATTTTATTTCTTCCGAAAGTGTCTTATTACAAATATTACTATAGACGATATGATACTAATAATTATTTAATTGGAAATTCCTGTTGACCGATTTCCACCCCTTTATGACTATAATTATTTCTATTTTATTTTTTTATTTAAATTATTGGAATATTTTTGTATTATATTTAGTTGATCCTTAGAAATTTAGAAAAAGATTCTTTCTTTAATATTTATTGATTCCTGTCAAACTTTCTATGTTTGCACCCTTAAATGATTATGGTTTATGGACTGTAGTAAAAAACTATTAATTGGTGTTTATAGCTTGACTATTTTCAGATTTTTTTATCTGAAATTTTAATTAAATGACAAATTCTTTTAAACTAAATGAAATTCATTTAAGCCATAGTACTCAGATAAATGCATTGCGTAAATAGTAACTGATGCTTATCGCATTTCAAATATCTTTGGTCTCACATTAGAGTATTATCATTTCTTTCCTTTTTTTTATTAATCACATTATTTACGTTTTTTTCTTTTTGGAAGTATTTGTATTTGTTTACAACTACAGCTTTAGGTTATCAACAGAATTAAACTACAAATTAGTTAAAGTAATCATTTATTTAATATTTGAATGGTGACAAACATTATAAGAGAATTAAAAAAATTTACTGATACTTTTTTGATTTAAAAAAAAATACGTATTGGTTTTTATTTTTATTTTTTTTGGAACATCAGTTACTCGTGCCATCATTAATTAATTACTCAAACTTTCATGATGTTATCGTATTTTTGTATCTTAATTTTTATATTTTTTTAATAATATTAATTTATTGATAAGTATTACAATCTGCCACAGCTTGGGCAATGAGTAACAGTGATTAATGATCACGTTCATACCAAGAATATAAAAAAAAATTAATAATAATAAAAATCAAATAAGATAAATAAATAATAATTGAGGAGAAGATGGTTGGGGGTGCGGTCAATGAAACACAAATAAGTATGACTAACTTATTTTAATGTGCCGACGTTTCGGCTAGAGTTTCTAGCCTTCTTCAGGGCTAAAAACAAAACAAGATAACAACCACAGTAAGTATAGAAAAACAAAAAAGAAAAAAGAAAGTATAAACAATTTTCTTTCTTCTTTTTTTTTTTTTTTCTTTTTTGTTTTTCTATACTTACTGTGGTTGTTATCTTGTTTTGTTTTTAGCCCTGAAGAAGGCTAGAAACTCTAGCCGAAACGTCGGCACATTAAAATAAGTTAGTCATACTTATTTGTGTTTCATTGACCGCACCCCCAACCATCTTCTCCTCATTTATCATCCACGGTCAACTATCTCTCAAATTATAAATAATAATAATAAAATCTTTACATGTACATATAAAGAAACCGAAAGATAAATAAAATGTACATAAAATAGTAAGGAGATAATAAAACGAGTAAAATTTTGAACTAATGTAACAAGAAAATAAAATTCTAATCACTAAATTTATTAGTATTAATTTACCGATCACAGATCGAGTTCAAGACCCCCCACCCCTCCCAGGTTCTCTCTTAACTTGTTTGCCTGCAGTAAGAGCTACTGCTATTATGTTGCAAATTCAAAGTATAATGATATCAACCAAACTTTGTTTACAGTTGACACCTGAAACAGCCCGACATGCAGACGGATATGAAACAAGTGATACATTCAGCGACGGGGGCATCTCTGAGGGCGAAAGCAGTGCTCCTGAATCAGAATCGGCTAAGTAAGTTACTATACTTAATCTATTTATTGTGTATTCTTGAACTGAATAACAATTATCTAAATAAATTAATATTTATTAAGAGTCAAAAATTAAAATTTTCTGCGGAGAATTTCAGAACTTTGAATACGGACTACATGTTTGAGTAACCTTGTAATGTTATTTGTTATATCCACCCCCTATCACTTTTATTTGCAAATTACTCATTATCACGCCGTTAATTCGCTTTATCTTTCTCATACGTCAAGTTAATCACTTCATTAGGGGTATATGAATTACTCATAAAATTTATCTAATTATAGCATCTTACATTTCTATATGACTTCATCAATTGTGATATTTATCTAATAAACATTCCTCAAAAACGTTACTCTCTACTAACGTGCCATATCTGCCACAGGTTATAATAACAATCAGAAAATTATTTGTTTGTAGCAAATCAATGGAAATATTAGAATAATATAAAATAAACGTTGAATCCAAAAAGAACTATGAGACGTACAGATATCTATTATCTGTCAAAGTAAAGCTAGATAAATGTACTACAAATTATTATAAATACTTTATACTTACTGCTATTATTACTATTAACTACTGCTAATATTATTATTATTACTATATAAAATAACGGCACCATGAAGTATTATAAATACTTTATACTTACTGCTGTTATTACTATTAACTACTACTAATATTATTATTATTACTATATAAAATAACGGCACCATGAAGTATTATAAATACTTTATACTTACTGATATTATTACTATTAAATACTACTAATATTCCTATTACTATGTAAAGTTAATGTACTATAAATTATTATAAATATTTATATTTATTACTATTAACTACTAATGCTATTATTAATACTACTATTTAAAGTAAATTTAGTATAAAATATTCTATAATCTTCGCATGGATGGCATGATATTTGTCAAAAGAAATCACAAAATTTGATTTTTCCCTATTTGAAAACAAAAATGTTGGTTTCTGAAAACCGTATCTCAGGTACTGATGAATTTAAAGAGTTTTAACAGGGTTCATATTTGAGCAAATTTATACGAGTTTAAAAAAGGTCTTGTTAGTTTTTATCCTGCGGTGGAAAACTTTAAAGATATTGAGCACTACATGAAAAGTGAGTCAAAATTTTATATTTTGCCGCATTTCGGCCTTCGGTTTCTTATTTATTCATATTTTTAAAAGACAATGATATCATATTATTCCAGGTAATAAAACGCAAGATTTTTTTTTTTTTGGAACAAAACCACGATTACAGTAAATAATAAACACATTTACACGCTTAAATTTTCTGGACATTAATAAATGCATATTTATTATAATTTTATTTTTTAAAATTATGTAGTGTTTATTTTTTTCAAGAATACATACCATCGTATTCTGTTCTTTCTTTGCATCTCAGTTTTAATGAGAGTGAATGATCAGTCTTATGTTTTTTAGTTTTACTTTTTATGTATTATTAAATTTCTTTGAAAAGATAAGACTCTTGTTACAGTCTTTTGTCATTTACCATTTCTAAACTGAACAAACGAAATTCTTAATACGAAGTTCCTGCTATTTTGGCAGATGCATGCCTTTGCATAAAAAGATTCATTTTGCTCTGTTCATTTGTCTTTTACAGTTCGTATACTGGTGTTTGCTTGTCTTAGCTCATATATATGTTATAACATTAATTTCCTTTTATCGTATAATTCAATTGATACTAACGGTTTTATCGGTTTCTTATATAATTTTTTTTTAATCGAAATTCTTCCTGGTTCTATGGATTATACCGCTGTACCTACGAGTGAGGAGTCGTATGTATTAATTTTGGTCTACTTAGCCCATATCTTATAATCTGTGAAATAAGTTATTTTTACTCTCACTTACCTATATATGGAATATATAGTATGGGGAATTATTGTGATGGTGATAAATTTCGAATCCGAATTTTCGTTGAAGTCACCCCAGTCCAAATAAATAAGTTTAACAAAATGGTCAGCGCGTCTATGTATGTGTATTTGAACAGCTTAGCTGGAAAATGAAAATTCGTACGAAGATAAAATTACATAGTGACAGGAGGTAAATAAATGGCTTGGATGTCATAATAATTTTTCCGTTAAAATCGATCTTATGGAATGAAACTTTATATAATCGATTTTACCCTTCTTTTTGGATTAAAAAACTCTAATGGTATTCATAATGAGGTGTAATGGTATTGATTAAACTCGGTTAATCAATGTACTATTAAGTGTAATTTATTATAAAATAGGTATTATTCTCGTTTAAACAGTTTGACCGGGCCTAAATGGTGTATTTTTGAAAGATCTTCCTTTAAAGTACCTTTCATTTTATTTATTTAAAATAATTAACAATCTCTCATGTTTATCAGTTATGAGAAGTGGATAAATTAACCAGAGGAAATATGAGTACAAATATTTTATATTTTATAATATAGTCGTACCTCCTATTCATCCCTCTGTTCTCAGTCTGCTGGTGTTCCTCAAGGTAATCTTCTTTGTCCCATCCTCTACACAGTCTATGCAGCTAACATCCCAACAAATCTTAACACTATCCTCACCATGCATACCGATGACACATGTGTGCTCGCAGTTCATAATAAACCTTTGATTGCATCCCAAACTCTCCCTTACCATGTCACAACCGGTGCCGAAATTGGAGGATAAAAATAAATCCCATCAAATCAAAAAACCTGCCGACTGCCGTATACTTTAATAATGTTGCTCTTACCCCTGTATTACAGATCAGCTACCTTGGACTACAGCTAGACAAACGACTAACTTGGAATCCTCTCACAAGACTGAAGAGACAGGAAACTGCACGTCGATTTCGACTATTACAGCACTTACTAGACAAACGGTCTAAACTTCCAATTAATTACAAATGACTGATCTACATGATAATAATAAGACCTATCTGGACCTACGGCGTTGAGCTTTGGGGTTCCACTAAACCTTCGGATTCCTCTCGTATCCAATCCTTACAATCCAAAATCGTTCGTAAAATCCTAATGTCCCTTATTTTGTCACAAATAAAATCATCCATAAATATCTTAATGTTCCTAACCGATCGAGCCCGAATCAGATATCAATTCTTCCATTATAAACTCCCTAACCACTCAAACCCTCTAGGTTCTAACCTTGCTTCCTCTTTCATTCCTGACAATCCTCTGAGGCGCCTGAAAAGAAGATGGCCTCGAGACCTTATATTGTAAAATGTTTTTAGGGTACTACTAATAGGTAGTTTTCTACATGCCTGTATCATAGCATTATGACATTTGTAAATACCAATAAAAAAAAAAAATAATATAGACGTATTACATACCATTGGGAAGCTAAATATTTTGAGAAAAAATAATAAAAGGTCTCTTTAAAGACGATTTTCACTGTTACAACTGACATGCGCAATGCGTTTTTCTTTTTCGACAATCTGGTCAATGTTTTTATGTCATTATCGTTGTTAAATAATTAGTTTTTTTTTTTCACTTAATCTATATATGAACATTTCTGTAAACAGGATGACTATTTCATAAAAAATTTTTCTTAGTTACAAGTGGAATATAAATTTTTTGTTATATTTTAATATTTCTGCGATACTTTTGTAAAAGTAAAATATTAAAATTTGCCCGTTTAATCGCTTATTTCATGTGTTAACATAAATTCTAAAAAATCGATACTTCTTCTGTAATAGTTAGGATCCTTTAGGCAGGTTTTCTTCTTATCAACCAGTATAATTGTATAAACATTAATTAGGTATGCCTGTGTTCTGATCCTCCACTTATCTCATAATTTCACATTAAAAACAATTGCTACGTTTCAGTTGCTGGGGATTTAACAAGTTGTGTTAATAAATCCAATTAAGATAAAGAGGCAAACAGAAAAATTATATTTGTGCCTACAGTCGTCAACCAGTTACAAAGAAAATCCTTGGTCTATTCAAGGTTAACTTTATTGACCATTATCATTCTGAGATTCTTTTGGTGGTTAAGTGAAACCATTTTTGTCTGGTTTGAAGCAATGAGGCTATGGCATTTCAATTAGAAATATCTGAATAAAAATTTACATGGAAGGTGGAAATTATAATTTTCATCGCTCTCTTAAATATCGGTTTTTCTAAAACCTTAAGCTTTCCAACGATATGTTATACGTCCGGAAATTTGTTTTCAACCTGGAGAAATTTATTTGTTTATTTTATTAATTTAAAAAATTACATCCAATATGGTCCGACCAAATGACAACATCTATCGGTCGGTGCAAAAATAACACATAAAATACGTGAAATGTAATTATTACAATTTTGACTATTAGGTCGTTGTAGAGACCATACAATTTTTAAGCAAGATAAGTACAATATGAATTGATCTTAAGTGATACAACTTATAATTTAATTAACAACTAGTAAAATGAAAAAAAAAAAAATTATTAAATAAAAAATATAATAATAAACATAATTTAAAGGACTTTGAAGAGAATAATAAAGCTGCAAATTTACAATTAGTGAATTGATATAATAATGAAAATAAAACAAGATGATACAGAATATGATAAAAATAAGGATCCAATAATATCTAAATAAATAATATCTATTACTAAGCACATACATAGCTAATTCTAATCGTAATATAATGAATAATAATGTGGAGTTAAGAAAAAATACAAGCAGATATGGTCCTTTGCTGAATCAAAATCGATTATTGGGAATCACAGAAGTAAGAAAGTCCCCAGTTAAATATTTCTTTTTAAAATTTTCTTTGTGGTTGATTTATTTATTAGTTCTTCTGGTAAGCGATTGAACAGATATGGTACCATATAGTTAGAAGTACGTTTACCAAATTTATTGTTATAGGGTGGTTCGATAAATTTAATTTTTTTTTCTCATTTTTAGATATATCATTTCTTTTCTTAGTAAATTATTATCCATTTTAACACAATTCTATAAAAATAAATCAGTTTAGGTGGTAAAGTATCAACAACTTTAAGATTTTCTGCTTTATTATTACGATGCGTTATTGTTCGATTTTGTAAATTTGCAAGATCTGATAAATGACTATCAGCACTAGACACTATAACATTCGATCCCATATCTTAATGTCGATTCAAATAGTGCTTTTACACCATTATTAAAGCTTCTCTGTTAAGCACAAATTGGAGGTGATAAATTTTATATGGGGATACTCTTAATCTCTTTTAAACATTTACTATGAGTGATACCCAAGAAAAAGCATTATCCACAGTATTAAGACCTTGATATTTATATTTTTTTTATAGCATATTTCTCGTTTAGTTATTAATCAAATTCTTCCATAGTTTAGTTTATATTTATTGAATTTTTATTATTACTGACAATGAGAGATGATTAATTATTTCATATAAATAAAATTAAACGTACTTTCGAGGAAGCTTTCAGTCCAACGATGAGCATAAAATCTAGTTGATATTAAAGACCATCATACATAGCAGAATGCAATTTGAAGGTTCCAAATTGGATATATTGAAGATGAATTCATATTGGACACTTTTTTTTGGACCCGACAGGTCCTGAAGACACAAATCACCTAACAATTTGAACTTTGAAATTATTTGACAATGTAAATAATTGTTAACGGTTTTTTACGATTTGCGTTCAAAAGGTATGGAACATTGAATGAAGATAGAGAACAAAATTGTTTTCAGAATTCAATGTCCCGTAAGAATCAGTCGTTATAAATGAACTCTTTTCTTTATTGAGGTTTCATCAGGCGTTTAATTTCCTCGGCCCGTTAAATTATGATTAAAGATTATTATGGAAAATTGAATTCCCAAACTATTACGTGCTATACGTTTGTTCGATTTTCTACAACGTTTGCGGGCAAATTGTCAAAAACCATAAAACAATGTTGGTTTTAATGTTAATACGCTTTTCTCAAAAAGATGATCGTACATTCCAGAGTTAAGGTCACTGTTCCCAAAGTCGGCAAGATACTCAAAATAACTTCAAGTTACTCAATAGAGGTCCCACGCATTTCATTCTGATATTCTGAACATTATAGAAGTAAAAAGGGAGAGTAAATTTTTTTTTTCGATTCCTCTAAAACAGAAAATTAAAAACGAATTATTAAGTTACATTACCTATGAGTGACATAAATCAAATTAAATACAACCTTTTTCTACTGTTGGTACTTGAAAATTATACAGTGTAATACTTATTTGAGGTTTTCATGTGTCCATTCTGTGAGAACTCTGCTTAAATATTTGGACGTGAGGGGCCTCCGCGTGATGATTAAATGATAGAAAAAAAATTATAATTAAAGAAGAAAGACAATAAATAAATAATGGTATTATTAAGAGATAGAAGTCGAAAAAATAGTAAGGGAGTAAGAGGAGGGGGAACAAGAGAAGAGAGGACTTAGGATAGGGTGATGTTGCTAGGATTTTTTTTTGGGGGGGGGTTCCTACCCTGCTACCTCACAGGAAGGCGGGATGGGGTGACTGTAAAACATTTAATGTATCTCCGTGTGATGTGTTGTACTGTTTCTAGTTGTAGTTCGTGATGTATGTGTCATGTTACGTCTCTCAAGTGTAGTGTTCCTACAGATCCTCTGTAGTATGCTGTTTTGGTATTAGGGAGATCACAGGTTAACCGTGACACCTTATTAATATAAGAAAGCTTTATATTTAATTTCTATGTCTGCCTTCAGTCAGAGTGACTCCGATTTTGATGGAATATGTACGGGTCGGTATGTAGTTAGTACAATATCGATTTTTTCATTCATATTCCAACCTCTTATTTCGCTCACACATGCTTAAACGTATTTTTTTTCGGCACAACTATATTTCGAAAACGGCTCCTCCGATTTGGTCTAAATTTGGAGGGAAGTTGGGGATTAGTGTTGTCCTGGCCTGGCTTAAATTTCATTCGCTAGTTTTGCTTCATCTTAAGCAGCCTAAAATTATTTTTATTGTGAAGTATATTTCAGACATGACTCCTCCCTTAGATTTGTTTTCTAAAACGATAAAACAAATAATCAAATAAAAAAAATAATAATTAAGTAACAAATAAAAATATCACAGTAACACGTTAAAATACAATTAAATTACAGTAGGATCTGGAAAGAGCTTGGTTATATCATAACAAAACATGAGTCGTATGTTATAAAAAAAAATTCTTAAATCCTAAAAGATGAGTTATTATCTACCTATATATCTAGTTGAATTGGATAGGATATGATACTGGGCACATACGTTCTTTTCACACTGCGGCTTACAGAAATGTCACAGCTAACCTGAGAACGTTTTTATGCTTATGCGACCAAACTTCTCGTTATAGCGTTAGATAAATCAGTCGCTGATAGATCAGAAACGATTTTTACTATTGTATTTTTTTTAACGTCTTTCCTTGATCCAAGAAACGCTAAAACTTGCGTATTAAGTAATATTTCGAATAACCTTATCTTAACGATTATCGCACTTTATTTTCTAAGGCAATAAATAGTTTTTATTAGGTCTAAGTGAGTATTTATAATACAAATCTAAGCTACCTATCCACGCACGTGAGCTTAAGATCAAACGATTTTCAGATATATTATATAACGGATAACTATCTAATTATTTATTAATTGAAACCATGAAATTAATAATTATAATATGTTTATTTCGGCATGTCTGGGGAGTTGAAAATAGGAATAACTTAAAAGCGTCTAAGATGTTCTAACGTAATATAAAGTGGACTCCATTCTATCGCCTGCGTTGCTATGATTTACCCTTGAGCGTGATTGAACTAGGTCACGGATTTCAAATGACCCACAAACGCTAGAAATAAAAGTAAATAATTATTCTGGTCATGAGACATGATTTTTTTAAAGCAATTTAATAATTTTTTTGAAAAATAAGTCATGTTAGAGCATGGTTCCATTCCAAGAACGATTGTTTAAAAAAAAGTTTAAATATTATTGTTAACAAATTATATAACAACTAATTATGTTGCGATTCACAGTACCAGTATTTTTTCTTATTGTTTGTATTTATATTTTATAAATTAAATACATACTATGGAGCATTATTATATTGAATGTTTTTACTAGGCCAAATATTTGTTTTCATTTTGGGCTATTTAGCAGTCTGTATGCTCGAACCTATCATTTTTTATTAATTTTACATCAATAATATATCCCCCACGAAGTTTCGGACCGTCCACACATCTTCAAAAATACTTACAATGTGCTATTTATTATTGTGTGTATTTTTTTACATTAAGTTTATTAACATTTTTGAAAAATAGGTAAAATTATTTTATTTTTACAAATATTTTTTTTTTATTTTTGATAATTTTTTATACCTTTTATTATTATAATTAGATTTTATGTTGTTGTTTTTTTTTAATTTGTGTGTTGTATATTTGTATTTCTTTACATATTTTTTAATACATCCAAAAATCAACTACATTGTTTTAATTGTATATAATGCCATTTAAAGTCACATTTTAATTTTTTGAAAGATATCAAATATAGATACATATGATTAAACATTTGTTTGAAAAAAAATTGATTACAAAAAAAGTTTGATTTTTTAATAATTTATTCATTATTAACGGTGTTAGTTTGAAAAACTCAGCCTATTCTAGATTTCTTTAAATGATGTATTGATAAATATTGCAATTGGCGATTATTTACATCATATTCAATATAGCATCATAACTATATAGAACTTTCATACCAAAATCATGAGTAAAAAAAAATAATCAAAATATGTACATAAATAAATAAAAATAAAATAAAATGAGTAAAAGTAAAAGATAGAATTATAATAAAATTAAAATATTAATCACGCCCTTACTTATTAATACAATATTTAAACACCCGATCTGAGCATCTCTGCTCTATTACACTCACGTCTCAGAAGCATTTCATGGATTCTTGATAAGTGTAAAAACCAAAGTCTACTGTGATCCCATTCCAATTTTCTGTAATAACACTGTTTCGCGATTGCCTAAGGTCCTTAGGTCGGGGTAAGCAATTTTTGGACTGGTGGGGGTTCGATGAAGGTGCAATTATTTTGGAAGGTAATCTCACCAGTCAAGCGGGTTCGCGAGGGATTGCAAGAGCGCGAGTACGTTGTGTCGGATTGATCTCACGTCTTCATCTCCATTTCAGGATGCCTCTGCCGAACAGGGTGCGGAAGAAGTCCGTCATGCCCTCCTCCCACATGATGTCCAAGATCGAAGTGGACCAGGACAACAGGAGCGATACCACCGAACTCACGGACCCTTCTCCTGGAAACTCCATCACTTCCGTCAACTCGATATCTAGTCTTCTTAAGGAGAAGCTCATGGTAAGTACACTATTATCAACATATCTATAATTATATTATGATATATAAATACAGTACATGAATCTGTCCATTATATAGAGATGATCGTTAAGGAGGGATAAATAAAAAACAATAATGTAAACGTCGCCGCGAAAGCTGTAGTGGTCAATTACGACGTGTACTTCATTGTTTCATGTTCATCCCTCTTTAACGATCACCTCCATGTAATGGACAAAGTCATGTACTGTATTTATAGATCATACTAGTCCGACAAAATCAATAAAACCATATTTATACTATTAAAAAGTAACCAACATATTATCGTGCTATCTCACCTCAAACATCATTTTGTCGACTACGAGTGTAATTTTTTGTGAATGTTTTGATTTTTTTTTTTTTTACTGGTATAAATATGTTTTCAGACTTACTATTTATGTACCACAGCTTAAGCGACGATATGTATAGTATTTGTACCATATATACTTAAATAAAATTTGTAATGCATACTTTTTATTTAATATAACTTATCTTTCATGTTCTAATATATTAGACAAAAAATGGTATTTGCTTAACACATTTTACCAAAATAAATGATCCACAAATTTAGTTCAGGAACCGTAACTTTGTACGTACATATTTTTGTTTACTTTTTTCCGTCTTAGAAAGAAGCTAAAAGTGCTGATAATTAATAAAAACGTTGTCTGTGTCCGAAGGAGAGGGACCCGCTATAAAGGGGTCCAAATGTATTGAATTTTTCGTTTTTGGCCGGGACCTTATTAAAATTCACCTTATTAATGGAATATGTAGCAATCCTATGAACATAATTTAAACAATAACACCGTCGTGTTAACTCTAAAATTTAATATCACACACTCGTTATCATTATAATTAAAAAATTCATACTTCTCTGTAAGTCAACTTCTATTGAATCTTCTCCAATAATTTGTGATTCAAGAGGAAATTTGCGATCACTATTTGGTTTTTATAAAGTGAGTAAAACGATTCTCTTATCACAGTACAATCGGTGCATAGTCTAGACCAATGCTATGCTTTTCATTGACGTCATTAATTTATTGTTCCTGATTGTTCTTTTGTCTTTTTTCATGATATTTTATAGATATAAATCACTCAATAAAAAAACTGGATTATAAAAAATCTCAACAATATGTTGTATATTGATACAAATAAATTGATTTTTACTATTTTAGAGATCACCTTTACTCTCCGTCGTAAACCTCTGCCCTCCTGTCCTACTGTATCCTTTCTAGATACACCACTAACACCTGTTGAGCACATTCGATACTTAGGACTCCATCTTGACAAGAGACTTACTTGGAATCCACACACAAGACTGAAACAACAAGAAACTGCTCGTAGATTCCGATTGCTACAACACTTACTTGACAAACGCTCTAAACTTCCCATTCATTACAAAAAATTAGTATACGCTTCAATAATCAGACCAATTTGGACATATGGAATTGAGCTCTGGGGCTCCACCAAACCATCAAATTCTTCCCGCATCCAATCGTTACAATCCAAAATCCTACGTAAAATCGTTGATGCTCCTTATTACGTCACAAATAAACTCATTCATAAAGACCTTAACATCCCATTCGTTGCAGATTTGACCCAAAACAGATATGCGTCTTTTTATTCCAAACTCCTTAACCATCCTAACCCATTAATTCTTAATCTTTCATCCTTAACAATCCCTGATAATCCTCCGAGGCGTCTGAAAAGAAGATGGCCACGGGACCTTCTAGTTTAAATTAATGTTTGAAGTACCACCAATGGGTGGTTCCTTCCCAAGATTTTCAAGTGTATATGAAACATACTACATATTTACCTGTTGTATTATTTTGTACAGTTGTAAATTACAATAAATAAATAATAAAAAAAAAAAAAAAACTATTTTAGAGTTAATTGAAGAGGAAAATATAAATATTTTAAGAAACAAACAAATTATGATAAATACAGAGCCAACCTCAGCTGGTACAAACTGAAAAAATAAAAATCCTAGGCTATGTTACGTCCTACGAGTATCCAACGAATACAATCTTGTAGGTTTATCTCCTCCCTACAAACTATCGACTTAATCATGGTAATTTATGGACTATAGTAGTTCTGCTTTGTACTTTTAATTCTTTTGAAATTATAAGAAAGAATTAAAACTTTTTAACTCACTTTTAATCGAGTTTATTTTTAGAGCGAGACTCCTTTTAAGCGTGAGGCCCGTTGCAGTCGCTTGAGTTGCAGTACCTAAAAAAAAAGAAATAAAAAAAAGGATTAAATTGTTTCCATTTTCAAAAAATACAAAAAACTGAATGGAAGGAAGTTTTATGCAAATAGAGGACCCAATTGTTGAACTTCCAAATTCTTATCATAGTGGAACAACCTGTAAAATTGCCAATTTTCTTGCGTTCCTCAGCAATTGTAGGCAGTCATTTGAATAAATGTTACTGTTTTGCTAATTTTTTTTTTTTTATTTGATAGATTTATTTATTGATAGATATTATAATCTGCCACACAGTGTGGGCAATAGGTAATAGTGATGAATGATTTCATACATACTAAAATTTAAAAAATAAAATA
>NW_027108122.1:2405574-2459201 GCF_000696795.3 Halyomorpha halys | reverse complement strand
AAATAAAATAAAAAAACTCTCTTAAAATATATACAAACAAAAGAATAGACAAGTGAACATAATCAGACTATCTGTATGAAAAATAAATAAATGAAATGACATGATGGTAAAATAATATATACAATATTTACAGAATCGACCTGAGGATCCCTGAGCCCACTCTATCCCCCACGTGTGAGGAGTAGAGCAGAGCTCAAGAGATCCCACCGCATCCCTCTCGCCGCATCACTGGTAGTGAGCCAGTGGAGGCTGAGCAAGTGCGCTAAACTTTTTGCTATTTAAAAATTTATTTACATAAACATGTTTGTTTCTTATTATTTTTCAAAATAAATAAACCCCTTATGTGGAGGGATGAGGGATACTAGGGATACTACAAGTGATCATATTTAATTTTTTGTACAATCATAGAATAAAAAAAAAAACTAGATACAAATTTAATATTTTAACGAGTTAGTTTTGAAGATGATTAAATTACTAAAACATCTATAAATCATAGTTATATCGCCATTACCTATACTGTAAGGTGTAAAAAACCAAATTGCGGATCAAATCTCATCACTATCCACTATTAGAAGTAAGTTTTTATAAACCACTTTGGGTACGATTTAAAAAAAAAATCATCATCAATAATTTCAGCTTTATAGGAGTTAATTATTGAGAGAGAGATAATCTTTTTGGTTTCCTCTGTTCCAGGCCAATTTACCCTACCATCTCTAACCACCATATCACCCATAATCACCCTACCACTCTTAAAGAAGTTTCAATTTAAAAACTTTTTTTAATAGCGGAAGTCACACTCATCGCCATGATTGGTACGGTCAGCCATAAGGGAACTATATTTTATAATGTAAATAGAAACGAGATATGCTACTATCCAATGCTGCTATTATCGGTATTTCTAAGTATAGATAATTTATGACCAAAGTATCAGTTGAACTTATTGATAATACGGACTATTGCTAACTATACATAGTTTAGATTTAGTAAGAATTATTTGTTATACACTTCAGAGCATTGTATCTATTGGATAGTTGAAAAAGACAATGAAACTCATACATAACCTTATTATTTTTTTATGTTTTAAATTAACCAAAGATGAAGCATTTAAAATTATTAATTAAATTTATACCATTACCGGTTATTTAAAAACTCATTTTAGGATTAATTAGCCATCTTGCATTATGGTCATTCATTAATGGAATCAAACACGACTTGCTTCATTTAGATGTTATTATTATTACCATTATTTAGACAGAATCAAGACCCGACAAGTTTAGCATAATGTAACATAAACTGAATCCTAGGCTTGTATTTTTGTTTTTCTTGAAATGTGAAGGAAACAATTACAACTTTTCTATTTGTTTTTTTTGTTCTTTTTTAATAAATTGATAAGACTTATTACGTTTCAATAAATGTACACATATAACAATGTATTATATATTTATTCAGACCCGACTTCAGGTAAATGCAACTGGAGCGGCGGCCGCAGGGGGCCTCATGCCTCACGCCTCCCAGCAGTTTAGTATTTCAGGGATTTATTTGTAAGAAATTTTATATTCTTACATACTCTCCCACAATAATAGTTTTTTCTGTACTAATAATAATGAGATTCTGGTACATAAAATACAGACTTATTAAGAAGATAGCAAAAGGTAAGCTTGAGCGGTATATATACTATGTATTAATATATTTATAATTGTAATTATATATAAATAAAGAGGATTTGAAAATAAAAAAAAATAAAATACAGTGTCCAGTTCACTGCTATCTTGGAGGCTTATTTTATCACCGGAATCGCCTTCTCCTACTAGATTCACATTTTTCTAACATTTTTCTCCGAACTTATTATCTTCCTTTTCTGCTTGCAATATTTTTTTTTTATTTATTTTGCTTTCTTTTTTTTTCCACTGATCTTCGATCCAGAGATCGAGATCTGTATTTTTTCAGAATTGCCTATGAGGATTGCAGACCTGCCTCTTTTTCGTCCACATACTGTTCTCAAATTTACTTATGTTGGTGCCTTAGGGAATGGAAATATATCTTCTGGGGAAAAAGTATTAGATGATCTTGGCTCTTCATGTTCAGGTGTTGTCTCTCTCATAGAGGGTTGCTGTTGTTTCTCTACTTGTAATTTTGTTTATTTGATACATGAATTCCTGAAGTCAAGCATTGAGTGGGACTTCGGTTGCAAACCATATTTTGTTTGTAAACCAATTAATGATGATTATCGATTATACTATTCATTACTGTGTTTGTTATTTTGGTTCAACATTATTATAAATTCCAAGAGGCAAGTAAGACAGGTCAACCGATAAGTTGGTAATCCATTTTTGCTTGAGCTGGAAGGTCAAGATATATTTTACGAATGTAAGCAACCCTACCACAGTCGTGGTTCCTGTTTATCATTACTTACGTGGTTGACTTTAGTACTGCCTGGAAATATAATAACGTCAATCCAGAGAAGATTGGATTAGGCAAAAAGAACTAGCTATTGACTCGTGAGGAACTCTTAGAGTTTCAAGAAATAATATTACATTTGTAAAATACAGTGTGAAAGTCCATTCTACTTTGTAACGGGTAGGTTTGACAAATCATACAAAAATTTAAAAGACAAAGCAATCTTTATATTGCAAAGTCTTGCTGAATGTATTGCTATTTTTAATATTTAACTTCGTTTAAATACAATAGTGAGATGTTTCATCACAATACGATGTATTAACGTTTGTGAAATTATCATAAACAACTTCTTGTAGGAAGGAGTTTTTATAAATTTGATTTGTATTTATTTTTCGAAATGTTTCAGTTTACTTTTGGTTCATCAAGAGATTTTCAATTGTTTTGTAATTTTATTTATTTATTTATTTATTTTTTTTTGCATTTTGTTAAGTAGGAAATATCTTGATTCTCAGTAATTTATTAGCATTTTTTAACATTTTCTATGTACCTTAATTTCTGCCTAAACAAATTTTTATTGATTGTATTTTTAATTATTTATATTTCATATTGTATTGTTTTATTTTCTTAGTACATTTGAAAATCAATTTTTTTTTTAAGTTATATTTTAGTTGGTATTTTTTTCTTTTCTTTTGTATTGGGTTGTAAAATAAGTTCGTAGCGTTTTTCAATATTTCAATTTAATCCGCTCTGTGTTTAAAAAATCATGTTTACTTAGTCAATAAGGTTTACATATTCTAAAAAAGGATTAGTTTTTATTTCCACTCACCCTATTCGCCAGACCTTGCCCCAACAGATTTTCACTTATTTCGGGCCGTTCAAAACTCTCTTAACGGGAAACACTTTAATTCGCTCGAGGACTACAAAACGCACTTAGAGGAGTTCATTGCGCAAAAATTTGAGAAGTTCTGGGAGGACGTAATAAAAAAAATACCTGAAAGTTGGCATCATGTAATAGATCCAAATGGGTCATATATAATTCATTAAAAATATTTACAAGAATATGGAGTTTTTATTGAAATCACCAGTAAAAAACGCTACGAACTTATTTTACAATAACTTTTATACATTAAGAGTTATCTATTTATCTTTTCTTTTTTAATAATTTTTTGCTTGTTTTTTTTTTTATTTTTACTGATGTTTTATTTGTTATTTTACATAACAAATACCTCCCTCTGCATGTCTCTAGACTATAACAGGGGTAATAAATAAATTTGTGTTGACAATATTGATTTGTAACACCTCTTTTCCAGGAAAAAATTTAAATTTTGAAATAAACTTAAAAAATGTAGATTTTTAATTCTCGGTAATACCTTTAATTTTGAACAATTGGGTATATAATCTTTTGATAGCATAATCCTCAATTTTTCCTACTTATTGTCAAATGTCTGGGTTGTGAATTATGCAAACCAATGAATGACGTAGGTGCAAATTAAAACTAAAAGATCAAATTAAAATAAATCATTATTGCAATTTACAAGTGGTTGAGAAACCATCTTCATGGTCCGGAGTAATGTTTTCCCCTCTTCCCTCTCTTTAACTGATCAAATGAATTCGATGAAAATTCATAGTGTCGCGCGGTGGTCAGAATTGCGTAATCTTCGCGACAAAGTTAGATTGTAAATCTTAAGTTGAGATTAGTTAAAATTTGCAGGGGGACTATGATGGACAATGATAATGGATTTCCAAGAACGAATCTCGACAAAAATTTACGACATTTTAAGTTGAAGCACTTTAAAAAAATACTAGATTCTGCAATATTTGGGTGACAAATAACTGGCCTTTCTCGCATCAATTAAAAGATGATTATAAGTTTGAAAAATTATTAATTCTCTTCCTCCCTCCCTCCCAAAAAAAAAAAATAGTGCAGCAGGTTCCTCAGAGTAGGCATTATATGCATTTATACAAAAATACTATTTTAATTGTTGTCCAAGTAATACTAAATCGAATATTTTATTTTATTTATTTTTTTTAAACAGTCTTCAATCGTGTTTAAAGAGTTATATAGTTTTAGTTTTCCGAAAAATAATTTTTTCTCAGGTATTAGAAATAAGTTTTTATAAACCACTTAGGGTACGATTTTTTTTAAACCCAGGCCTATTCCATTTCTATAGCATATGGGGAACAACTTTCAACGCCAGATATTTTCCCAAATAAAGGAAAGTACTCAATTTATGAGGCTGGATAACTTATTTGCGAAACCGGGTCGTTGGATTTGGTTGCACAGTACCTTACTCTAAAATCCACTGAGCTACGCCACTTCGGGATTAAATCATTTAACTGATATATTTCTGGTACATTTCTGTCTTTTTAAAAAAAAAAATGTTCAAATTTAGGTACGAGAAGTTTTATTAAATGTACTTTTCTGAAAATTGAGTTAATCTATCAATTGAACGGCTCATTTGGAAAATTAGTACAGGAAAGTACAGCTACATTGAAAAATATAGAAATATCTGTTCTGAAACAGGGGAAGATTAATTTTAACTCAAAGTGGGGGGGGGAAATGAATGTTGTGTGGCGCACCTCCCCAGATTTTTATTCGTCCATGATATATTTAAAAATCAGATAAAGTATAACTGGAGCTCGCATTTAAGTAAGTAGTTACATCACTCAAGCAACTTGGAGAACTTTTTTTAAGTTATGTGTCATGTTATATGGTTAAGGATTCATGTTAGTTTACACCAGACTTCGTTATTTATAGCTATAGTGGTACTGTAATTATGCCAGAAGTGGGAGATCTACTAAAGAAAATATTTGAAGGTCAATAAAGAGATTTTTTTATATATCAATGTTGGCGAATCAATTTTTTTTCGAGCAATCGGTAAAGGTGAAAGTTATCGTATCGTAGCTGTAACCTTGAGAAGCGCAAGGAGGAATGGTACCTCGTCTCGGCGACCCATTTGAGCGATTAAATCAGTTTGTTTGGACTCTCCCATCACAACACACCTCGTCCTGGGAGACGCCATGGAATCATGGCCTTGAGTATCGTTCTCAAAGAGACCAAATGATGTAATCCACCATTCTCAAGGTTCTCAAAGGTCGGCCGGTGAAACAACTAACAGTTAAGCAGTAGCCATCGTTACTAACTCGGGGAAAACGTAGCTCTGCTGGACCCAACACATTCAAAGGTTCGTTAACTTATCTGTTCTAATTGTAATAGATAATTTTGACTCCCTCAGTAGGATGTTGTTTACGTGTAGCGTGTATAAGTTTAAAATTACATAACGTGTTCATTAGTAGAAATTTATTTAGGATTGTTAGAAAAATAGCGATGCACAATAGTTATTTAGGATAATTTTTCCTTTTTTATATCTTGAAATAATTGCTAATTCGCTTTATTTATCTGATTTATTTTAAAATCAATAATTATTACAATATATTCAATACATAAATCACTCAGATCTCAATAATTAATTGATATAATTAATTACTTAAAAAATCAAAATTTGTTCGTGGTGGAGGTTATAATGTGTTATAATCTGATAGCGCCGGTGGCTGATAGTAAGAGAAAAATAACCAATATTCACTGATATGAGTTTTGGAGCATTAAAACTATAAACTATCTTCATTTTAAACAAAAATTGGAAGAGTAGAATTTCTCAAACATTTTTAATTCATATTAAGCTATTAATTGTTTACTGACTATACTGCTTCAGTGTTGCTGATTAGGGAATATTTGATTTTGTCTTCGACGAACATTTACTCATTCCTATATTAGAATATATTTAAAAAAATTATTTTACGCTGAAGGATATCACCTTCAAAATGATGAAATTGAGTTAAAATAAATAAAATAAAATCCAACGTTTATTTATAGGTTTGAATTGTTTTGTATTTGAACTAAGTAATTTTTTAGTGATAAGTTTTTAAAAACATATATTAGATATGACTGGAATGTTGTGTGTGTTATGATTGATAAGATCGAGATAGGATGCTGTTTATCTTGTTGAGAATAAAAAAATAAAATAAATAATAACCAGAGGCTATTGAAAAGGAGTATCAATTTTAATATATAGTGAAAACCATAAACAGTCACTAACAAAAATATCTAAAATCAAAATTTTAATTGAAAAAATTAAAATTTTAATAACAATTAAGTTAGTCCCTTTTTTTGCTTAAACGAGCCTCTGTGATCAGTTTATTTATTAATTATTGAGATTTTTTAATTTATTAAATTTTAATAATTACAATTAAGGAATTTACAATGGCCCCTACTGAGATAAAAATCATTTCAACAAAATCATTTCATTCAAAATTTATATAAATATTTTTTTTACTATACTCTTCAACGTTTTGACCAGACATAGTAAACCTTCATACGAAAGTAAAGATGCAATAATTAAAAACCTATCTTTGAAGGACTTCAGCCATTGTTGTTTTCTGTCTGAAATATATATAAACTGCTTATTTCGGAGGTTTTGTTAATTCCTCGGCGAAATATCAATAAAAAACCTTTTACTTTTTTAAAACTTGGTTTTAAAGTTTTGTTCTCCTATAGCATCTGTCTCTATGCTGCCAGTTTTATTTATTACTATTTTAATCGTGCAATAACTTTTAAACTGATCTAAAATTTTAAGACCTTTTGAACTATAATTAATGAGATACCATTCATACTTGTGGCATTTAAAAAAATATAGATAATAGCTAATTCCATTTCTACTCGCTCAAATTATCTCGTCAAAGTGTTTCGTCTTAATACAGTTCAGATAAATCGTTAAAGGCAATATAACGGCAACTGAGAAAAATATTAAATAGTGATAAAGTCTGGTAAGTAGTTAGTTCTTCATCATCAGCTACCTCATGAATTCACCCTAGGTGTGAATGCATGAAAAACTCTTATCGGATTTCTTGAAAATTATTCTTTTTCTGTAGAATTATTTGAATAAATTATTACCTATATTAAAGGTATGATATTTCGTTTGAGAACAGAATCTAAGGGACGCACCCGTTTTGAAATATAGGTGTATCCTGGAAATTGCTTGAAAAACATCGTTTTTCGTGTATCCAGCAAACAGACGACGTTTTAAAACAATTTAACATTTAACAGACATAAAATTTATACTGAATCATCTTTACCCTAGTCTCCAATTTAATCCAAAATTTGTCCGAATCGGTTTAAGGGTTTTCAATATATAGGTGTACTGAAGAAAATACGTCAAGTGAAAATAGCTTAAAATTTAGCTGTACCTAGAAGTAGGTGTAAATCAATTTCCGTCAACGGATTCTAATGTAAAAATGCTTGAAAAATATAATGGTAAAAAGTTTACCACTACCTTGGGGTTCTATATATCGTCTAATATCGTAGATTTTTAAAAATGGCCGCTATATATTTTGAGGTTTATTTCCATAACCCCTGAAGTATTGCTAGTAGCTGAAATATGATTAAAGACTGATTAAAACTGCATTTAATTAGCTTCAAATTGTGCCCTGATTTAGTTCTTTAAGTTCATTAATTCGCAGATACAGTTTTCCAAATCCAATATTGTTTAGTTTAGGCTTTCCAACAAGGGTAGCCTCAACTAGTTAGCGCACAGCTCCGAGCGCTTCCATCCAACCAATCGTCCTATTGCTGACCTAATGGCTATTTCCACTCGGACTCTTTCTATCTACCTTCTGGTCCTTCCGCGCGGTCCATCTCCTCCCCAGGTGTAACCCAATCCAGGACTCAGTTCGGTCAAGATTAGTCATTATTCTTCTTACATGCCCGTACCGTGTTACGCAGCGTACCTTTTATTTACTGATGTGCCCACATCCATCCTCTGGCGAATAACCTCATTCCTAATTTTATCCTGCCTGGTGACACGCAGAAATCTCCAGAAATCCGTCTCAATCTCCTGCAAATTTGAGTACAAACGGCGACTCATTGTCCATGCTCCTGAAGCGTATGTCAGGATAGACTACTATGGCTGTGAAGATTCGGCGCTTGTTTTCGGTAGAAATATCTCTATTTCAGAGAACTAAATGGAACATTCGGATAGCCTTACGGGTTTTCTCCAGCTTCTGAAGTCATGGACCCTGCTGTATCTAAATAAGAACCAAGGCACTTAAATATGTTCACCCTTCCATCGTATTCCGTCTTATTATTAATTACTTATCCGAGTTATTTCTTAAGCCCATCGTTTCGTTCTTTTAGTGTTACTAACATCATTTAGAGATCTTCCGCAACCTGCTCGTCATCAATAAACGGTCCAACATTCCAACATTACTCATACCACGGCAACACTGATTTGTGCAGTATGGTAATGAACACCACATGCTGACTGAGAGCCAATATTCTCTTCCTGTGAAAGATTTTTCGAAATAGCCAGGAGAAAAATGTAGTACTGTTTTCTTCAATAAAACGAGAAAAAAATCATTTTGTTTTCTTATTTCGGAAAATATCTAGAAAACTATTATTCTTTGGAGTTAGTACAATCATTATGAACTACTTTATGGTGTATTTAACGAGCTTTAAATTGAGCCCTAATAGAACTCTTATCGTGCAATATTTTCCTATATACATTTTTTCTTACGATATTTTCACCGAAAAACAACACTGTGATAGAAAAAAAAATGGAAAGGAATCTGAAACTGCATATCGTTAAGACCCTCTGCATTATTGCCCTTCTTTATGGCGGTGAATATTGGATCCCGTTTTGCAGGCTCTGAAATAGAGTTACAGCTGCTAAAATGAAGTATTTCAGGAAAGTGGCAGACCAATCAAGGAGAAATAAAATAAGGGAATAGATGATCCCTTCGATCTTGAAGTACTCATTTTGAGGGGCACTTTCGAAAAGAAGTAACTAAAGTGGTTAAAGAATGAAGGGCAGAAGGAAGGTCGTAACTGTTATGGACGGACTATATCTCCAGGCTAGGACAGAAGAAGGGAAAGAGTTTGAACTCCATAAAGGAGGCACAGAGGAGGATGATAAAGAAGAAGATTTTGACCATCAGTCAGAAAAATGTGATAATTGTAAAATAGAAGCGAAAGAAAAAAAGGAGTAAATTGAAAAGCCTGTATTTAGTTTGTAGACTGGTATTAATTGTAAAAGAATACTGTGGAAAAAAAAATGTTATCTTTCTATTATATTATATCATATAAAAATATGTAATTTATATATCTCCGATCACGGATTGATCAGTATGCTGTGAAATGTGGCAACCCGATGTATTTGGGCAGCATGAATGAATAAATTTCTTTCTCTCTCCTTTGAGATGATATTTATTTTGAAATATATTACCTGAAATACGGTTATAAAACCGTTGACTTTTATTGAGGGGAATGAAAGAAAGTTAGTGGAAGGAAATCAGGCTTCAACTTTCCTCCTAATAAAAATCCTAGTTCCGGTTCAAGGACATGTAAGGTTGTCAATAAATTGGATTTTTCTAAACGGAGACAAATCGCAAGCTGCGCTAATATTATTGTCCCGATTAAAACACAGCTTCGAAACATTTGAATAATTCATAATACTCTTATTTGATTTTCCGCATATACAATCGGTCAGGAGTTGTTTATTGCGTTTAATCTTCTCATGTTTTCTATCCAGTGTTGGATGATCGGATTATCTATCCTTAAGGATTCCGAATTCCCCGTTCCTAGTTAGCATTGTTACTAATTGATGGCAGATGGTAATATTTTCAATAAAAAACAAAACTTAGGAGTTGGTGGGCGTGTATCATTTCCAATAATATCAATGTTTGATAATTTTTCATCTCAGTTGCATTTATTTTACGTCAAAACCGTTTATGAATTAAGGCGTTCGGTCGTAAAACATGGTATCTAACATTTTTCGTGAATTAAAGTATTTGGAAATACCTGAATTCATGGGTTTTTCAGAACAATAATATTGGTATAATTTAAGGTAAGTGATAGTTGGTCGAAAGTAAAACATGATAACTGACAAAGATGGCCGCCCGACGAAGTCTGGTTTTGCGAACTCATTAAAGTATATATAATACATCTCATCTATTATATGTGTATGAAGTACAAATTTTATTTGAGTGAAGGGTACGATATGTATTAGGCGATTATTATGATTCAGTATTGTATAATATATAATATAATAATAAAAGAGGGTACGAAAACAAAAAAATATATATGCGCTAAAATTAATGTTGGCATTATAAAGATTATTTTTAGAATTTCCCGGGAAATACTGACATTCCCCTTTCGATGATACGATAATAATAAAATAAATGACAAACAGTTATAAAGCTTCCTACGATGCATATTCCTCTCGGTGGTATTCCAAAGCTCTCAGACCCGATAGCCCCCACTCTAACCACAGGGGGCACTAGAATATTGTACTACGTGAAGCTCTGCAAGTTCTGCAGACACAGTCAGAATGTAAAGATAACCATCAGATGAGATAGGAAATGTCGCAATCAGAACAAGACAAGATGGTCAGGAATAAAAGAATTACTTAGTATCATCTTGGTAATCATATCTCTTGTCAGTAGATCCTTCTTACATCTCTTTTATACAAGAATATTATTTTTCAACTTGAGGTGTTCAGTAAGGCTTGCAATGGCGCATTATGGTTGATTCCGGGCGAACTCCGAACCGCTGGTAGTGATAATCTATTTCTTATCTGACGTCTTCTGGTTACAGGCGAAAGAGAATTCGAAATATAATGAGAATCCCTGGTGAGAATGCCTCTTCGATACATTTCAACTCCCGACAAAATCCAAAGCCATCTTCTTTACAGAGTGTAACGGGGATCCCTTGATGCTATGCTAGGCTGAATAGCGAAAGGCACCCGCTTCTTTTTTATAAACATATTGATGGGAATGCAGGATATTTTTGTATTTATTCTGACCTATTGTCCCATTAATGATGACTTTTAGTATCTCATATGACAAATATGAGCTCTAGGGCATTATAGCTGAGGTATTGAAGATCACCTTTGCAACCTCGAGTCGGCAGTGGTGCCGTTTCGGTTCCGGTCAGGGCGGGTTGACTTTTATTACGAGGTGATCCTACAGAATGAAATTCCTCCCATCACCTGATCCTCCCTCTCTGTTTCAGATATATTGGATTTAAAAAGCAGTCGTTTCCAACCGGGTAGCAGCGAAATAATTTATGAATGGGAAACACTCCATGACAACTCAGTACAGTTTTGAACCTTGCCATCTCAGATTTTCTTCTGATTTTGCACAGGTGTTGGCTGGTACTCCTAGCATTTCTCAGATTTTGCTGAAAATACGAATCACTTATATCAAATGATAATAAGGGATTCTGACATTTTTCTACTTCTAACAAAAGGGTTATGTCAATTCCCTAATTGTACCAAAAGACCTTCACCTCCAAAAAAAAGGTTAAGAACCACTGCTATGTAGGATAACCCCTTCTCTTTCCCATTTGTCAAAAATATTCAGGTAGGAGGTAAAGAAAAAACATTACTCTTCGTTTTAATTATGTACTACACTTTACCTATCAATCTCATTTATTATTTATTTTTACCTTGAATGTTCTTTAGTAAGTATTAACTAAAAGCATCTAGTATTGCTACTGTATGAATTAAGAACAAATTAACAATCAACTGCTCAAGAAGAAGTCCATCTTCACGGAAAATGATGCTATGCTAGATTTAAATACATATGAAAACCAAAATCATTTATTCAATACTTGCGTAAACGGCACTATCTCAATAATAATAAAAATTACCATAAATCCTACAAAATAAAAATTATAAAATAAAGTTCCCGCAAAAAAACATAGGAATGGCTCATTCAACGTTAAGTTAGCCCTGTTTTGAACCTCACTATCTCAGATTTTATTCACATTTTGCAGAGGTATTGTGTGCCTGATCTTGACCTTTCTTAGCTTTTGCTGAGAAGATGTACCACTTTATTTGTATCAAATGATGATGTAGGGTTCCTCAATTCCCTACTTCCACTAGAGGTTATTCAACTAGGGTTCTGCCGCCAAAAAAAGTTGGGAACCACTGCATTATATGTTAATAAGGATAGTGATATTAAGTTAGATGTTATCTAAAAAAAATCTTTTATATGCCATCTTTCACAAGCATAAAATATTCTGGAACATGAAAGATAGCATGTCTCATTTTAGGTTATCAAATGCCGTAACCTCTGAGTATACTTCCCATTGAATGTATCATAACATATGATAAAAAATATTTTTTTAAGAACTAGGGAAATGGTGATTTCTACCGTTATATTGACTATAAATCATCATTAAAACAGTAAAAAAATAAGATAAAAATATGATGGGCAATTCAATGTCATGGTTTTAAATATACTTGTTTCAAATGTATATAAATGGTTGTTCTCCTTCAAAATAATAGATTTACATCGTTATTCACTTTTCCTTAAAAAACTTAGCAAAATATTTTACATTCAGAGTTTTCCTTTAATTTTCTTCTGAGAAATATGAGAAGGATTTTGGTATATCTTATTCCAGACACATCATCACAATAAATACAATTTTTGTCATTGAATAATATTTCCTTTTTTTCAGATGACTCTTCCGAAGGCTTTAAAACGAAGAAAGAAACCGAAAGAATACAAACTACGAGGTTTTGTGGCCATGTTATTTTTATCTATAGTCTTCCTCGTTGGCTTCGCCCATGTGTACTATCACCAACAGGTGCTACAGGTATGTTATGGAATATTAAACGTAATATTTTCTGACATTCGCGTTGCTACATAGATCGAGATAAAATCAGAATTAACGCCCCTCCCACATTTCCGGGTAAACTGCTTCCTGTAGTTCTGTAATAGGATCAAAATTCTAAAAAAAATCGCAGATCTTTTGCGTTTTAGAGTTGCCTGAGAGAAAAACAAAACAAAAACCTTTTGGCCATTCGTCTTTCTGAGCCAAGATTGGCCCTTCTTTTTTTTGTTATAGCATCATGCATGTGACACAAATTTATCGTCCTATGGGCAATAGTCGAAAAACGTGTTTTTCTATGGACTAGTTCAAAAACGGTACAAATGGTTTTCATAAAACTTGTTTCAAGTATTCTATACAAACTCTTGGCGACGGGCATCTAGAAAATACACTTTTTATCGATGTGTCTAATCTTGTTGTAACTGTGTACCGATTTCTTTCTTTATATTATTAATTACTCCTTCGTTTTGTTTGTTATCTGTATAATTCAAATTTTATTTTATTCAGACAAATTACTTTCTTTTTTTTCGCAAACTGTGACTTCTTTAGACCATAAGCCTCCCGACTTACGGGAGACTTTTATTTTTAAAATAAAGGGTAAATGGTCTAAGTTTATGTTAATGCGTTTAGATGCGAATAGTGACAAATGTCCTAATGATTTTAGTCCTTTTATTGTATGGAGGTTTATAAAAAAATATTGTCCACAAGTAATTTTTTTTTTTTAACTGAGCTGTATTGCTAAAAGTAAATAATGAAAAAGATTTAGTTAATTTAAACAATATTAAAACATTCCAAAATATTCCCATAGTATTAGGATTTCATAAATCTCAATTTTTCATGTGGAGTTGCTTATGTCCCTGAAGTGGTGAATTGTACAGAGGATGATTTGGTTTAGAGTTTGATAGTCAGGGTGTTGTTAAATGTTAAAAGAATCTATAAAAAAATTAATAATGGAAATAAACCTTCACTGCTATTGATTTTGACCTTTAAAAAGTGTGAACTACCTGTAAGAGTAGTATTTTAAAAAATTTATTTATTGACATTTACATAAAAAGACATCTAGTAAATTTGATGTAAGATCATGATGTAGTGATACAGGTATATTAAGAAAATACCCATTGGTAGCACTCTAATAACATTGTTACATTAGAAGGTCTCGAGACCATCTTATTTTCAGGCACCTCGGAGGATTGTCAGGAATGGAAGAGGAAGCAAGGTCAGAAACTAGAGGGTTTAAGTGGTTTGGGAGTTTTCAATGGAAGGACTGATATCTGGTATTGGATAGATCGGTTATATATGGAACATTAAGTTCAATATTGATGATTTTATTTTGTGACAAGGTAAGGAGCATTGAGGATTTTACGTAGGATTGGATAAAAGAGTAATTCGAAGGTTTAGTGGAGCCCCAAAGCTCTATATACATTAGTAGATCAGTCTCTTGTAATTGATTGAAAGTTTAAACCCCTTGTCTTGTAAGTGCTGTTATAGTCGTAATCGACGTGCAATTTCCTGTCTTTTCAGCCTTGTGTGAGGATTCCAAGATAGTCGTTTGTCCAGATGTAATCCAAGGTAGCGGATCTGTCATACAGGGGTAAGAGCAACATTATTAAAGTATACGGCAGTCGGGAGGTTTTTTGGTTCGATGGGATTAATAGCGATAGTGTTAGAATTGGTTGGGATGTCAACTATATAGACTGTTTGCGATACTACCTACAGGATACTACCTTGAGGAACACCAGCGGATAAGAGTGTTAGAGTTTCTTTCCATAAGAATTAGGCCTTATGAACCTAAGTGCCTTCTCTGTTTTTCAAAATATAAATACAGGTACACTACTAAACGTTGACAAATAACTAATTGTGAAAAATTCTCGCAATACTAACCATTGTAATAATCCTCCCAACTGACTGAGCTGTCATAGTGAGCATCCAGCATTTGTTAATAAATGCTCAATATATGAACGGGAAAAGAAAATTCTTGTACATGAAAAAGTGTCCTGTCGTCAAGCGGAAGAAATTATTACGAGACATGAGTCACAACGCATTTGGACCAGAACGCACGCGGAGGTGGTAGCGCCTTCCCCCCTCCCCCCATTCCATCGCCGAATCGAATGTCCACTACTGAGGCATTAGTAGAACCACTAGCTACTACTGTCGAAGTTTTATTTTAAAAGAGAAGTGTTTTGGAATCTGTTTTGTTAAAAAGTTACTCAAGTAATGGCATTAATTGTAGTGATAAATTAGTAATAACTATGCCAAATAATAGGTGTTAAATTTAAAATAAATCTAGCTTTGCCAACCAACAAAAATCATGGAATGAAAACCAAAAAAAGTCACTGGTACATAAAATATACCCAATATACATATACATATATACAGTCTTACAATATACATATACAAATGTACAGTCTTTTTTTCATTTACAGATAGTATTGGTAGACTATTTTTTTGTAAAATGAATATTACCCAATGGAATTTACGAACACTGGCCCCTTGTTACAAACTACGACTCAATCCTATACATTAGATGATACACATGTCAGCGTCTATTTTCCCATTATTATTAAAACTCTCAATAAATGCTCCCCATATAGTAGATTCAACATATGGCTGATTAAAAAGGCTGATTGCCATAAATATCAAGTATATCAACGTATTTGGTACTGGTATATCAAATTATATCAACTGGCGGATATTGATCTGACCTATTACGTAGTTGGAATAGCTGCCTAGCGATTCCCTACATTTCCTCTGCCGATAATGCAAATAATAATTTCCGCTCCCCTGTACCGTGGTAGTAGGAAGAATAAGAGAGAGAGAGAGCAATAAATTACTGAAGGAGGGCATTTCAAAAATTTCTTTAATTTCCCGACCATCCTCAGCGGCCAGAAACATGCAAGATATGTGATTAAATAGTAAATCATTATCATGGTAGAACTTTCTTCGTAAGGTTGGCTGTAACACATCAGGAATTGTGTTCAGTCATGCAGTTACTAAAGTATGGGTTTTGGTTACTACCCTCAAATAAGTTGTCTGAATATTCGCAATCGCTATGAAACTGTCCTTATAATCTTAATAAACACTCTAGCAAAATATTTCTACGCTACCACGCCAACTCTAAATTACTCAACACACTTCCTTAGCGATCTATTGAATCAGTACCACTCGCTATTACGAATCATCCACTTCATCCATTAAACTTATCTTTTTCCCTCAATGAATTTCTCACCGCATTGAACTTCAGAAAAGGTTCCTCACTAAAAACCTCTGCTTTTCTGATAAATTGATATGATTTTAAAGATATTAAATAAAATATTTTGTCTAATAGTTTTTCCGAGAAAAAGAAAATGGAAAAGGTTTATAATTGACAGTCTGGTTGTTATTGGGATTAATGGTTATATCCTTGCCTTCATAAATAATTTCCTATGTAACAGAAGCTTTTGAGTGGAGATGTTTTATCGAATGAATTCGAACATGAGAATGGAGTGTCTCATGGTTGTATTTTGAGCGTGGCACTTTTCTGTATTTGTTTTAATACAGTGTTGAATGTTATTGGGTTGGCTGTTAAAAGCATTCTTTACGCGGACGACCTTTATATTTAAACAACCTTACAAGAAGATATCCAATGTTCTATGAATATAAGCTCTTTGAATCAGTATATTTCTTTCTGATCGCAGCTTTAAAATTTCCACAAGTATAACAGTTGCTATTATTTTTAGCTTAACACGACCGAATGTAATGGCATCACTGACTATTAACAATCTACCAGCTACTTTCGCTCACACTGTCAATAGTGTATAATATCTCCGATTGATTTTCGATAAGACGCTCAGTTAAATCCATTGACTGACTGCCGGGTTTACGAACTCCCCAAATCTCTATGTAAATTACCAGCAGGCTTGCACACTATTTTGCAATATAACAAGCAGATTGTCAATAGGTTGTTTGAGTTTCTCAAACCCTCCTAACTTTATAATAAAATTTAACCAAACTTCATTAAAGATTCCTCAGTTGCAATAGATAAATTTCAATAAATTTGTGGCCATGAGTCTGGTCCATTGCCCCAACTTAGGATTGTCCCAGAAGTGTCTACATCACATTTACTAACCCTTAGAAGGTAATATTGGTACTATATATATACTAATACTTAGAAGATAAGATTGGTTTTTGGTACACATACAAATCCAGATCAACAGATTATGATTATTCAAGTCCAACAGGAGCACAAGGACCCATATTATTTAGTCAAAGCAGAAAGTTCATGGGCCAAACCTCCTGGCTATTTGACATCCTGGAAACTACAAAATGATTCCTGATTAAGGTAAATGTGGTAGAGTCATCAGGGGTGTGAGTTGCCTCCAGTATTCTCATTGGGTTAATTTCCAAGGAAATCCTGGGTTGGATGGCTTTCTGTGAATAATGGTTACTGATTCCAGGTGCTCAACTGGATAATTTTTAATTAGCAGATTCTTATTTTCCAGGCTTCACATTGGTTATAATACCTTTATTTGTTTTATTACCTATACCAACTACTATAACCTGCTCAGCCACCCAACCCTTACTTTATAAATATAAATATATGTATTCAATTTTTCAATAAATTCAACAATCTATATGAAAATTAACTTAATCATAAAATTTATCTGAAAAAAAATCCTCTAATGTCTTTTCCTTGTCCCTCTAAATATCTATAAATAATGTAGGTTTTAATTAAAGATATCAGTTTTTTTTATGTTAAGATCCTTATTTCTTCCCCCCTAACTAATGATAACATTTTCTAACTTGGAACCAACTTAGGATATATTTTAACATTTATAGGAACACTTTTAGTCCTGTTGAGAAAACAGTAGTTGTTTTCTCTGACCAATCCTCATATGCTCCCACTAATCTTCACCTTATAAAATTTTAATAGTTAAAATATTAAAAACAAATAGAATTACTTAGTTTGGTTCATGTTGTGGTACCTGTTTTCAATTACTTGACCTCAAAGATCATTCATTTTAATTTGATTTTTTATATCCATCTTGTTTTTTAATTAATATATTTAAATAATCTGTTGAAATACATTTATAAGAGTATCTTGTGCTAAATAAAAGAATCATTGGCCTTATAAAATGGAGTATTATAAAGTAATAAAAACAATAAAAAATATTGTCAGGATCTAATTAGAAGAAAAAAATTCGAAGTCCCTTAAAAAAAAAAATAACTAGCCAGTAATTTTTTGCCAGTTTGCATGATTGGAACAGGAGAAAATATCACATAAATAAACTCTTTATAAGTAATATTTTCTGTCATAGACATAATTCATAAATACAATAAAAGTATAAATATATTCTGCATTAGTGATCTATTTGTTATAAATCTATTACTTACATTTTTTTTCTGTTTTGACATACCTGAATTAGTGAAATGTTCTCTGGTTGGTATCTGAGGGACTGAATGTTATGTTTTTGGAGTTTTATATTATATCCTTTAAAACGAAATTAACAATTCAATCATATAATTAGCTATCAGTATAAAGGGTATCTGATATATCATTACAGAAACATTGGTCATGAAGATAAACATGAATTGGTTTAAATTGTACCAGATGAAATTATTATTTTATTATTTATTAATATATATATTTTTTTTCAGAGAGCTTATTTCGACAAAATTAGATTCAATAAGGAGGAAAGAATACTACGATTGTACAACAGTGAAGGTATTTATTTTTTTTTTAATACAAATCCAGCATTTAATTAATAATCTTAACACTTAATTTGCATAGTCTTTCCAAAATGTTGGTTTCTTAATTTTTAACTAATTGAGATAGGCTCACCAATTTCTCTAGTGCATATTATTATAATTTTTTTTGATTAAATAAGCTATAACCAAAGTTTTAAAAAATTAATAATCACTCATAGAATATTGGTGGATTATAATATATTAGGCTATAGCTTCAAAACCAGCTCAATCTATTTTCAAAAATGTTGGAGGTGATACCAAAAAAATTATATCCTATTTGATACCGATAAATTCATGAATTTAAACCTATTTTCATTCTGGATTGAGATGCTTTTGTTATATTATTGCTAACTGGTACAGTGCATTGATAACTCTTAAACTGATCACTTCATATAGGCTTTTGAATAGTCTAATTGCAATGTTCTCAATCCTTGTGTTCTAATTCTTCATATAAATTTTTTTTATGTTACTAGTTAAAAAATATTATGAAAAATAAAGATAATTATTTATTATGCTTGTATGACGCAAAAAAATATACATAAATTGAAACATGTCCCTATATAGTACGTAAATTTTATATTGACATTTTTGTTCCCTAAGTGGGGTCTCGTTTACTTTGATGTCCCCTTAGAATGATAATGTGAACAATTTGAGTAAGAGTTTGTTGGCTATATTATGTGAAGCTAAACAAAGTAAAATAAAAAAAAGAAACATATTTATGCAAGCTTGCATGTATATCTATTATTTGCAAGTATATAGAAGATTGATAAACGAGGAGGTGGATATATAATTGATGTTAAAGAGGAAGGAAGTGGATAAGGAATTCCAAAATGAGATAGCTCGGAAGATTAAGGATTTAAAAAAAAAATCGTGAATAATAGGAAAGATGTGAGAACGTTTGGGAATACCAAAGACGAATCATATTAAACAGTTCATTAATATTTTCAATCTCATCAGGTGTTCAATAGATAGTCGTCTATAGACTTAGCATCTGTAGTCAAAGTGGAGGAAAATGAGAGGGAAGGCTGGAAGATGGAATCTTTGGAGCTGTTCAAGGAGTTAGATGTTTTTTCGGGAAATATGGTTATTCTATAATAGGTATTGGTCAATGGCAACCGTAAAGGTTTTTTATGGTGTTTAGGAAAGATAGATAGCATTAGGTACCTCATTTATATAGTGGAAAATAGGTTTAGGGAGAGGGAGGAACACCTCGAGAGAGAAGTAGTGATGATGAGGGAGGTCTATTGAGAATAACAGTTTGTGAGCAGACAGGAAGGAGAAGAACCAGTTTACAGCACAGTGTAATTTTTGATAGTAGACAATAACAGTGGGATTGTATGTTTAGATGTTAGAATCTTTTTGGAGATAGTGTGAGAATAAAACTTATTGATGAAGATAAGTTCTATTACACAAGTAATAACTTCTTTTTCTTTTCTTGTTACCACATAGTTCTTAAAACTATGTGGTAACAAGAAAACCAAGAGAGCCTTCAAGAAACTTGGTAAATTTAATACTAATGTATTCTAAATGATTGCATATATATTTAGTATACTCCTTCCAAGATAATACCTCATCTCAATGTTTTTCAAATGCACTTTTTTTTTTAAGTGTGCCACAAAATAAATATGAACACAATAAACCAAAATGAATTTTTGTTTGTAATAAAAAAAAATAAATAAAAGTTATCAAACGAATCTACTTAATATTTGTAACAAAATTCTGACTAAAACTTCAAAAATCTAGCAACAATAATAGACATTATTAAGTATTAAACACTTTATCACACAAGTCAAGAAAAACCATATAATACTCTCTGAGTCAAAATTTTATTTAATTACAAAGCATTTATACATTTCTATTCATGGAATGGAATCACAAATTCACTTATAGAAAAAATAATGTATGTTACTTCATTTATTAAACAGTGATTTATAAAAGTTTAGAGGTAAATATTTCTATTAGTATAAAAATGTAACAAACATAATTTATATACATACATTTTAAGCAAAAGATAAATTTAGGCACATATTTTTACAATATTTAATGAAATAAGTAACATAAACATATATTTTATGTGCAGTCTATACTTTAGCTACATCGAGTCAAGTTTTAACTATAAAGTTAAAAGGAAAAAAGTTTTGATAATTCTTTGTTTATGGAAAAATTGAACTTGGATGTCATGAATTTAAAAAAAAAAATAAACTATTCAGTACATTTTAGTTTAAAAAGTAATGAGAACCTCAGCTGTTGAGAATAATCAACTAACATACATCAAGAAAATAAAAATACATTAGGCATTAAAATTAATTTCTAAACTGATGTGAAACACTTAAAAATAAGAACATAAACACTACAGAATATTCAGTACTTTGTAGGGTTATGTTTTAATTTTTATGCAAGTAAGATTATAGACACCATGACTTTTAACGGATCCTCTTAGATCATATTGTCAATTGAATTACTTCCTCGGGTCAATTTGTCTGTTATTTTCTTTTCCTTTCTGTAATCGTTCATTGTTTTTCAGCAGCACCATCATCATCATTTTCATTTATTTTTTAATGAAATTAATTTAGCAGCACTTTCTCTCAACAATCTTTTAATATGGCTCATTCCACGAATAATGTCCTTTTAGTGTTTCCAGGATATCACACTGACTGAAATCGGTATATTTTATTTATTATAGCTTCCAGCTGGTTTTAAGGTGGATATCGGTATAAACTAAAATTGAGTATATTGTGTAATAATTTTAGTATTAAAATGGCCATTCATACTGTTTCCAGAATTGACATATTCTAACTTTGACATCATGCAGCTTTGCTATGACTACACCTATTATAATTTAACCCTGGGTACTTATTTATAATTAGTACTATCAAGTTTCAGAAAGTTAACTTTTAAAAAAATTATATTTCAATTTTAAATAGATAAAATTCTGTTTAAAGGTTTCTCCACAGGATTTGTGTCATTAGTTCACCTTGAATAGTTCAGAGCTCACATGGCTCCTCTAGAGCATGTGGAAGGGAGGGGCCATTTAACGTTATTAAGTTATCTTTTAAAATAACTAACGTTAAGTTATTTAAAATGTAAACTTAAATAAAGTTACAACTTGGAGAGAGAAAAAAAGTTGACTTGAAGATGTCTAACTCTATAGTGATGGGTGTTTTAATCTATGTCATTACTTTACCAGTCCATGTCAGAAAGCAATTCCAAGTATAATTCTTTAAAAAAATAACCTAATATCATGAAAATATTAAGGTTGTAATGTGGTATCTTAACACAAAAACTATGAATTTGAAACTCCAATTTTTTCATTACTTCATCTAAAAACATTTCAAGAGGGTGGAGTAAAGCCATCAAGGGTGAGGTAATCAATAGGGAATCCCAATTTTTT
Source organism: Halyomorpha halys (assembly GCF_000696795.3). Classification (NCBI taxonomy): domain Eukaryota; kingdom Metazoa; phylum Arthropoda; class Insecta; order Hemiptera; family Pentatomidae; genus Halyomorpha; species Halyomorpha halys. Next base: position 2,437,020 of record NW_027108122.1, on the reverse strand, counting down.
AAAAAATTTGATAAACCAAATCCTACAAAATGCATTGGTCTCTTGGATATTTCATCAGATTAAAAAAATAATAATAAAAACTAATTTTGTTTGGTTTTCTTTAACTCACTTAACTGTTACACTTGATTATTTTTCATTATTTTATTTAGCTATTGTAGAATGAGGTTCACTCTGCCATTTATTAATCATATTTATTACTTCACCACCATTATCACTGTCATTGCCCTGCTTGATTTGATTAAGTTTAGGGTATATTATATTTTATATTCCTAGTATTAATTTAGTATAATTAAACCGTTTAATTATTGTGAACTCTGCTGACTCATTGGTATCTCCAAGAGTGCAATTTAAAATATTCATCAACTTTTTCAAAGTTTAAACACTTAATATCAATAACAATAAATGCATTTGGAATGAACTTTTTGGTGGAATGACCCATATATACACTCATTTTGCCTGAATATGAAATTATTAAAATAGTTATGTGTGCAACATAAACTGCAGTTATTACGTTATAATTATAAAAGACATTTTTTTTTCTGTCTTCAATTGTCACTAACACTATACAACATTATTGGTGAATACTTTTCCTCTTAGTAATTTATTATAAGATTCATAGAAAATTGGAAAAGTGATTGATGGTTAATGTAGTATTGAAAACGTTACTAATGATAAATAAAATCATTAGCCATTATCCATAAATTAATTCATATTGGATGTGCCCTGGCCTGAGATCATTATAAAAATATTCATTTTCAAAGTGAATAATAAAAACGTTACATAACAATTGAATAAAAATCAAACACATTAATAGGACTGTCTATGGTTAAGGGTAAAATTTACTTCAGAATACCATAACATTTGTTATAAAAAAATAAGTGTATTATAAATTATACATTTTAAAAAATCATAAACTAATCAGCAATTGTTACTATATAAGTAGCATTTATTTTCAATTTTATCAATAGTTAATAAATGCCTTTAAAATTGAACAATAAATTAGGAATAATAGATAACAAGACAAAATCCTTGCAGAACGGAACTGCTCAAGATTGAGTCTTAAAAATTTTTTATTTTTTAAATTAATATCTACTCTATAGTTGTTACAGACTGTATTATATAATTTAATATTTGTAATATAAAAAAAAATTAATACAAGAAAAAATTATTCAGGAACTTTTTAACAAGTTAAGAGGAAATTACAATGAAAAATTATGTTATACATCATTAACAGGAAAAAAAATCACAAAATAATTAAACCTACCAGGCAGACTATCACTAGCAGTTTCGTAAGAACGTTAACAATCCTAATTAATATTGTTTATTTATAAAATATTTAAAAAAAATTGTCTTAATCAAAATCCAACCTAATATCACAGTTACATTTTTTAAAACAGTTTGTTTACACATTAAATATAAATATTAGGAAAAAAGGTAGTTACACTAACATACAGTCGGTGAAGGTCTGGAAAAAATATTTACAAACTTATTGTTTTTGTTGATGTAGTAAACAACTAGAACAGATATTATGGATGTACCAATTCCACATGCCAAAGTAATTATCTCCTGCTTTCTCGAAGGCTTCAAAAACATTTCAAGACTTACATCATTCCATACCGATTCAGTCCAGGTAGAATAAAGTCTAGACGTCCAGTTATAATCTGGAATCAGAAATGCAGGACTGACAGCTGGTGTAAATTTAAGAGTTGTATTTATGCATAAACCTTTACTGTTTTCACCATTCAGCCAGAAATAAGAAATCTGATTACTGTTAGAGCCAGCTGTGCAATTTTCTTTGCTTATATTGATGGGTTTAGATGTAAGATATGCAAGCAGCAATCCAGTTTGTGTGGTAATAGGATTAAGAGAGGGTTGTACCCCAACATACAAAGGTAGAGCTCCTATTTTGGCCACTGGTTCTTCTTTAATATTAATAATTTCATTCATAAGTTTGCAAGCTTTATTCTCCAAATAACAATACAGCAGTTCATCAACAAGAAGTGCAATTTCTTCTTGAGGAATATTATCAGCGCTACCAGAGCCAGATATTTTATTGAACAAAACCGAGGCAATAGTTGATGCTAATGAAGCAATGTTTTTCTGTAAAATATGTTGATCCGAGATACTACCATTGGCATACTTGTAGCCCAGAGATTCACTGGTGTCAAGAAGACCATTGTAATATTTGTTAGTGTATTCTTTATCATAATTGGATATTACCAAGCCAGGGAGTGGCTCGTGGGCTTTTTTAAATACTCTCACAGAGGAAGGGGGAAGTTCCTTTCGAGAACTCAGACTCCAGTCCAATGAATACTTACGTCCTACAGCAATAAAATCCTCCATTATTTTATCACTATACAATTCATCAGAAGGGTGCATAAATATATTAGGACTGTCTCCAATTTGAGAAATTTCAAAGAAATATTTGATATTTTTTAATGTAATGTTGAATGATGTCATTGCAGGAAACAGCCCTTTTTCAATATCGTAAACAATTCTGCTAGAACCAATATGATCTTGTGCTTCACCATTGAGCAACATAAAAACTAAGCTCGTATCACTATCTTTAATTTTACTCTGAAGAGTACTAAATACATGGGCTGCAGTGAGGGTGGTCACAAAACTTGTTACTGAAGTCATCCCACCTGGAGCTAATCCATCAAACATAGAAGCTGTGTCTAATCTGGTGGAAATAATTACCACGTCTCTTGATGTAGTTTCATTCCATGTATCCATGGGTAGGATGATGTTTTGATCACCCATCGGATCACAATATTTATAGATACTCACTCCAGCTTGACTGATTCTCCTCAAACAAGTGGGTGAATCAACTGCTGCTGACATGTGAGACTTCAATTGCAAAGAGCAAAGTGGACGAGAAAAAGAAGATTTTTCAAAAGGAGTATTAAAATTAGTGTAACATTGAGTGATTTCTGTTATGGTTGATAGATCATCAGCCACAAATATAGGGAATGGCCAGTCATAATATAAAAACTTGTTACCTCTTGGGTTCCATGAAATGGTAGAATTATCACAATTATCCATTGAATTATCACAGACATCATCAGGGGAGTATTCAGCAGGTATATGGGGCTTTTGAACAATGATTACTACGCCACTAACTTTATTATTAGTCTTCAATCGGTTCATAACATCACTTATAAACATATCCATGTATAAGGTTATCACATAATAATAATCATGATGTGAATCCATGAAATAGTCTAAATCATTACGATTTCTGATTACATGAATGATACCTAAATTTCCATTTCGATTGGAGGAACACCCAAATTGATGAGTTCCATTTAATCTCCTAAAACAAGCAGCGTTGCTATCAAGTTTAACATACATTTTCGCATGCATATCACGTCTTGTGCCATAAGCCACAGTGAAACAACACAGCACACAAGTAAAAAGAAATATTAGAAAACGCATTATTGTGACAACGGAAAATGAATTATTTTATTATCAACCTAAACAACACAAAATGTTTCCCGATACCTACTTCGTATCCATTAGCAAAACACAAAATGTAATCGATAGTGATGCCAAAGAGGACCTACTACATAGAGAAACCTCTCTACAGGCAGGAAGTAGTCAAGATTGAGTAGGTGTGGTCATGTATCCCCCCTCCGTACTGCCTTGTACCACTTTATTGTCTGGATACAGCGTTTAATTTAAAGTGCAGAATCACCCTGTAGAATATCTCGTTTAAAAATATCATAGATATAAAACCTTACTTTTATATTGACTTAAAATTGTTAATTCTATTGGACTAAATAAGATAATTATATGTAGAGACCGTATTTTCGTGCAATTGCATCTTTTTTTCTCTATCCCCGAATTTCATCAGGGTTTTTCAAAAATTCCAATCATAGAAAAGACATTCAAATAACACTAATTTTATGTATATATAGTCCAAAAGTAATACGAAACGCAATCCTGGTTTTTTGATGTTTGGTAGTTTGGTAGTTTGATAAAGCAACGAATTGCTAAAGGTTAGGTCTATCTTTCAGGTTTTTGCCTATAAATCCTGAACAGTGGATACTTGTGAAAAAGTTGTACTAAGACAAATTAAAGAAGTTAATTTATTTGTTGAATGAGTATCATAATGTAATATCTCGGTCAAGTGGTATGGTCGTAAATCACCTGATCCGTTGTTGCATGGGATCCAACAGGTATTCTATAGTGCGAAATTATAAAACAAAATTAATTTTCTGCTTTATGGTGGATTAAGATATACTACTTGACCGACTTAATAAATTATAGTTCTCATTTGATGCAGACTTTAATCATATTTAATTTGTAATACCATACATTTTTCACTAGTATACATGGAATTCATGAGTTATATCAGAAACAAATTTAATTCTTTGCTAAATTTAATTAATTATCTAATTAGAAAGAGTTCTAGGACCGCCAGAAATGCGTTTCCAAGTGGGATAAAAATGAATTTTTAAGATAAAACTTCTCTTTTTTTTTTTTTTTACCTCCTAAGTTTATTTATTGTCAAAATATACTTATATGCAAGTTAAACTTATAGTTTAATTATATATATACAAATATTATACATAAAATCTTCTATTGCCTGGTGGCATTTTAATATTAGATACCAGGTCAGCTAAAGTGCTTTTTATTCATCAGTGGCTTGATTGGGGGGAGGGAGTGAGGGGGGGGAGTTAACAGAGAATGGGGAGGACCATTCCAGCTGACAACTTCTCAGATTTAAAACGAAGTTCAAACCTTAACATTGTAATAGGAGATTAGCAGCTTACAGGAGCTTAAAGTATGTCTTGTCAGAATAAATTATAGTTCCAATAATTGTCACCAGATGTCAGAACCATTGGCCATTGAGAAATGACTTGAAAGTTGCTAAGCTCCTTCTAGCTGCTACTTTCCTGATACAAACTTTTGATTTTGAACTTTGTTTTCTGAGAGAGATAAACATAGAACAGAGAGGTAAAAAAAAAAAAGAGAGCAGCACTTCTAGAGTGCCAATAAATATTGGCTCTAGAAGTGCTGTTCTCTTTTTTTTTTTTTTTTTTATCTCTCTGTTTACAGAACTACTAGTAGTTTTTCTGGGTAGTGTTTGCCTCTTGGTTGTAACTGAAATTATGAACTCAAGAAAATTTTTCTCACATCTTGCTTTCTTTTTTTTTTAATTTTAAAATTAAAATTAAATGAAAATTTATTTTATAAAAACAACAGAAGACAGAGTTTTCACTATTTTTGTAGTGTATAAAAAGGAACTAAGTTGTGAAGTACTACTAAAGTTTTTCCAAATACTTGGCAGGTGCTGGTATTTGTCTTTTTTCCATCTTGGGGCAAGTGCTTAAAATGCTAATCTAGTTTCGCATTATTTTATACTTGGGGGTGAAACTCCCCTAAAAATTAATTATTAATTAAATCAATTCAGCACTGGTTCATATTTTTGTCCCTTTATATTATTAAGTTTTTATCACTTATTGTTGAATAATTCTATCCTTTCCACCTTCCTCATTCTCTCCTCTCTTTTATCATAATGTTTATTAATTTAATGTTATATAACCCCAATGTTTTAAGTCATTGTTAAAATTATCATCATAAATTATGTCTAGTATAATTTATTAATGGACACAGTGCAGGGGCTGTATAGTACCCATAATATTTAATCATAAATTTTCATTGATATAACTTTAAAATGGATATGGGGTGCAGGCTCTGCAGTACCTACAATTCAGAAATTTATATACTAATACAGAAAAAGAAAAATGTTTTATTATATAAGTTGTAGTATGTATTTAAAATGTATATATCTACTTTTAGGTGATATATTTGTAATTATTTGCCTTAAGTGTGACTATTTACTTAAATAATATCTGTAATTAATTAAATTAACAAAATATACTGAATTTATATTAAAGAAATGAATTTATTGTCTTTATTTGTATAATCTTTATAGTTTAGTAAATACTCCATAATAAATTCAATTTCTTTTCAATTCAAGCACTTCTGGCATACTGCCCAGTGTCAAGACCTTTAGCTTGTTTGTTTTCAATTTATTGTAACATTCTTAATTATTCCCGAAAATAGAAAGTATTCATATTTTTTTTGGTCACTACTTGTTTAAATCCATGTTGCACTACTAATAATATTTTTGTTCTCTTCCTTTGGAAACTAATTGATAATTTTTTAATGAAAAAATAAGAAAATCTTATACTGTGATTCTTGACCTTTTTTTATTTAGTATTCAGATTCTATAGACCTTTGAAAAAAATATTTTTTTAAAATCAGCAATCAATATTTATTCATGAGAACTAAATGCTATCATTTTTTGTTGATTTTGATAAAAATTGCTTGGTTTATGAAAATAACAGACATTACTTTTTCTATATATTTACGTATAAATCTGTGGTAACAACGACCAGTATCCAAATTCTGAAAAATGAATTTGGAAGACTGAAACTGAATGTTTTCACAAACAAAGTTGGCCACAAGTTATGGTAGTATAAAAAAAAATAAAAGTTACAAATTTTTTTCAATACATTGTTTAGCCTTGGATGTTAAAGATTTTTGAAAGAGTTTACATAAAAAAATTTAAATGTGTAAAAATGGATGTCAGTTGTTGTTGCTTTAAACCACAGATATTTAAATACATCTTTGATTATTTTCTGTACATTGTAATATTATTATTTATTTTTTTTTTTTTGAGGTGTGGAAATAGCTTTGGGGTACCTGGGTGTTGAACTTCCATCGACTGACCGAGTTTATCATTGTTTGGAACAAGATCAAGAAGATGGTAAAGTATGTCTTGAATGGATGCATCGAGCTAGATTATACCTTAGTTATAAAGAAGAGAAATCAAAAGGAAAGGAACAAGGTTTTAGATGCTACACCCTAACTTGGGAAAGCCTTAGTCCTGATTCCAGATTAGTTGACTGCTTTGAAAATGGACAATTCCATGGTCATTGGTACGTTTTAAATATTTATCTTTGATTTCATTTTCATTTTACACTTTTAATCTTTCATATGAATGTTACTAGCCATAGAACATAACACACTTTACTAATTAATAAATTAATTGTGGTTCCACAATTACAAACTAAATATTTAACTTCAATATTCAGTATCTCAGATTTCCTCCATTTTCGATCAGTATGAACTCAATAGGTATTTTTAGTTCAAGATTTGCATTCTGATGAGAAAGGTTTTAATATTTGAAGGCTATAGTTGTATACCACAAGGAACCTGGCCTACTAAAACTATCATGATCAAAATGACTCTTAAGCCTTTAATAATTTGTATTTCTTTAAAGGAATATGTCATTTAATCACGTATATAACTGTCATATGAATATTCCTTAGGTATGGTGGAGGAAGAACTCTTGGCATGGCTTGGCCCGTCGAATTAGGGAAAGTTGAAATGGCCCCATTTGTCACTGGCTATATTGGAACACATAGATGGGGAAGTGTTTTGAAAAGATACTTTATCAACTCAAGAGGTGTTGCAATTTCTATCGATCCACAGACTCCTTTATATGTGTCAATAAATGCAGAAGAGAAAACTCGCCTATGCTTAGAAGTAAGAAGTTTTATAATAGCATAAGTTAAATTAAAATGATTTGACCTAAACAGAACATATTTAATTAAATTAATTTTTTTAAAAATAGTGGCAAACTTCAATAATGATTAAATATGAACAAATATTTTTTTCAATGATTAAATTATTAAATTACTTCAGTTATTTCCCTCTGATTTAGGAATTACAATTACGTTCATTATACTATAGTTCTTTAAATTATTATAAAATGGTCTATTTATGCTGGGAATCTTGCCTTGCTAATGGTTGGGTTGCTCTAATTTATTTTAAACTTCTTCTGATAACTGATCATGTGGAATGAATGGGTAGGAAGAGGCATTGTGATTTGAAGACTGTCAGACTTTCAACCATTTTTATTTTGTTTACATTATTTATCTTAAAATTTTGATTAATATTTATAATAGGTACCAGAGTTAAAAAAAAAATGAAAGTTTCATTTATTTTAAACTTGCTACACTACCATATTGCATTTCAAGATTTGGCCCAATTTTGAATGAAGGCAACACCCTAGTCAATTATCCTGGAAAAAATATTATATAACATATATAAACAGAGACAGTAGCCATAATTAAATAATTATTGAAAGATTTAGAATTAAGCCTTAGTTCTCTGCTGGTAATATTTAATCAGCAAATGTTTTGCCAAAAGCATAATTAAGACTGACAACATCATAAAATCTCATTATCGTAATGCAGAGGTAATCAATCTCACTTCTACAGCCTAAAGTAGACAAAACAAAAGAAGAAAGCGTATCACAATATTCAACATATATTGAACTTCTACCTAAATAGAGCACCATTAAGTTAAGGAGAAAAGTTGAAAAATTACTAAAATTCATAAAAGAAAACTATTTACCATATTTTTGTTTACTATGGGCCTGCACAATAAGACTTGAATAAAAATTAAACCTGCTAGGCACTATTTTTATTTATCTTTGGTTTTCTCTTAATTGCTTTATTTCTAAAACATTGATATTATATATTTATCAATATCATGATATTTATCAATTTGATATTAGATATTTATCAATAAGTTTTACTGTTCAAAATCAATTGGATGATTATTTCTTTCTTCCAGGCTCGCCATGATGATTTTGCCTATGTCACTCATAAGGGCTTACCTAAATTGAACTATTCAGTTTGCACTTCAAGTAACATGAAGCTATTGCATTCATTTCTTTCGGAGAAATCTCTGTGGGATGGAGCCAAGCAATCAGACTTGGAAGTTATTAATAAATTAGTTGAAGAACCAGTGTGGCAAATAGCACCTGCAGATACCAAATCTCTCACTGAAACAGCGATTCTTAATTACACTGAAGATGTTATTAGTCTTGGATTTCTTCGACAAGGTTTGCTCTTTGACATCATTTTATTGATAATGTGTAGATTATAATCAATCACTATATTAATATTGTGTATAAAAACGATAATTTGGTTTATGGAGATTATAGACTAATTTAGCTTTGGAGTTTGTTGAAAAATTACAATTGAACTTTCTATACAGAAAAGCTATTTGAAATTTTAAGATCCGTTAAATGAAATTTACGATACAAAAGATTGCAATTTTTCATGATTGCATTATTATTACAAATATTAGTTTATTTTAGGGGGTTGAAGAAATGTTGATAAGGCAAAAAAAAAATTAATCCAATTCATATGAATGTAAAATCTTATTTTTAAATTATATTTTATTTGGATTACTTCTTCATGAAATTCCTCTAAATTATATTTAAGTGTCAACTATGTTTAATAAATCCATATAAAAATAATATATAAGAGTAGATGTAAAAGTTTAATCTTGAAAGTTGGAAAAAATAACTAGTTCTCAGTTGAACCATTCCTTGAAAAACATTTCAGCATGGAGTTAACATACTTTTTTACATTTTACACACCTGTAACTGGTTTTTATGTCATTTGTTGTGAAATGTGATTGATATCTTTGTTTTTTTGGACAGCTTGGAATAATACAAGAGCTGAGGTAAAAAAAAGGTAGTTATTCCATCCCAATTTTTGATTAATTTAATGAGAACTGTGTATTATTAATAGTCAAAATTGATGAGTCTACCAAGTATAAGTTGGGGGAATAAAAAATGACGGCTGTTTCAAAATTCGTTTAATAGTTCTGGAGATATAGGTTTTAAAATTGCAACATTTGATAATGGAATAGTAAAAAAATCAGTAGTTAGTCAATTAATTTTGGGAAAATATATCTCAGGAATCATTGGACTTACAGAAGTCTTTTAGTACTCAAATTAGAGCTAGTTTAATGTACTACAAAGGTTGTTTTTATTTTTGAAGTAGTGTTTTTATGATATTTGACAAAATAAATTCACAAAATGTTGATTTTTAGTTGTTCGGACAAAAATTTTAATTTATGAAAACATTAATTCGGGAACTATAAGATGTTAAATGTACTATAAACTAGTTTATAATGTTTATCTGCATAGGAATAGTAGTTTTTATGATATTTTCAAAACTTGTATCTGAATAACTAGAAATTAGGATTTTGTGAATTTATTTTGGAAAATATCACAAACACTACTACTCCTATGAAGATAAATATTATAAACTACTTTATAGTACATTAAACTAGCTTTAATGTTAGTGCTAATAGACATTTGTAAGTTGAATAGTTTTAGCGACAAAGATTTCTCAAAATAAATAAATTCTGATTTTTCAGTACATTCTTCATGAAATGTTGCTATTTAAAAAGCTATATCTCGCAAACTATTGAACTTAAATATGTCTAACTGGGCTTATATTTTAGAAAATTTACTCTATTTTAAATCACGTTCTCTTAGATTTTCTAGTGTTGTTGGTAGTTTTAATGATATAACTAATGAATTTTTTTTTTTAATGTTTTGAAACAGCCACCATTTTTTATTCCCCCTAACTAAACATGGCAAACTCATCAATTTTGACCAGTAATTATACATAGTTTTCATTAAAGTAATCAAAAATTGGGGTGAAATAACTTACTTTTTTCTCCTCTTGGGCTCTTGTATTAGAACTTCATCTTGGGTCTTTTGAGCAGTTTGTTTGGCCATTATGGAATTAATGATATCACTTAATGAATGATAGATCTTTTAATTTGATGCTCTGGACATCATTTGTGGCAGTACCTGAGATTTTTTTAGTTAATTAATAAAATTAAACCTTGTAAGTGGCTAGGGAATTTAACTAAATTATTAATTCTATATAATTAGTTTATTTCAATAAAATTGTCCAATAATTATTTCTTAAATAGATTTTTAAAGATCATTTCTTAGTATTATTATTTTTATATTTATTAGGACACGTGCTCATTAATGAAAAATGGCAAAATCATGTTGGAGACTTAACAATGGATCCCAAAAGGTTCCCTACCATGAATGAAACAATTGATATAATTCACAGACGAGGTTTTAAAATAGCCCTCACTATTCAACCATTTGTCGCAACAGAAAGTGCTAATTTTGCTGCTGCTGTACAACAAGGCCTTCTGGTATTGTATAAAAATTATTTTATTTTTAATGTAGGTCAATACATTTCAAACAATATCTGAAAATAAATAAATGACAGCCTAGGCTCAAATCTACTTGGCTAATAACTGAATAACCTACTATTTAAAACTACTTAACACATTTAATAAGTGAATGAAAATAACTAAAGGATGTGTGAGAAAAAATCTGGTAAAACATTAGTATAGTAGAAATAATTATTAATTAAGTAGTTTAATTTTCAATTCTTACAATCTTAATTAGAAGACATATCTTCTATCATTTTATTCCTTTTAGTATTGAATAATTATTACCAAAAAAAAAGAATAATTCTGGAAAGTTATTTTTTTTTAAATATTGGGTATGTAATATAACAGTTTATCTCAAACCAGTTTAATAGGAATGGTGTGACCTTCTCAATAGGTGATTTTTGCAACTTAACAATATGACAAGAAGATATACAAATCGTCTAAAGAATAGGAAGTGGAAAAGCCACAAAGCGTTATCACATAACTTTCATTTACCAAACTACTTTGAGTTCTAATATTCTTTAGAAAATTGCGAGTTTTACTAAAGTTTGTACTTTTAGTTATATTACACATTGTAAAATTTCATAAATTTCAAATTTTGTGCAATCGTAATACTTCTCCTTACAATATATTCTATATAGAGGTAAGTGAAAGTAAAAACATTTGTTAAATGATTTATAATTATATTTGGGAGTTTGGACTATTTTATATGCCACTTCGATCATAAAAAAAATTAATCAGCACCATTGACTAGGAAAATAAGTTTGATCATCCTGAAAATGTCAGAAGCTACCTAGAGGATCAATAAAGTGTTTTGAATAAATCAAGAACTACGACCATAACCATCAATCTCTTCAAAATTTTTTGAAACCTTAATATCTCTAAAATTATATCTTTATTTATATTGAAGATAAACCCTTTTGATAGGACTAAGTGAAATAAAAAAAAGTTTTTGTTTGTCTCGATACAACCTCATCAGAATTTCATACTAAAATATTTATTTTGCTATTTTAATTAAATTAGTTCGAATTTTTAAATAATAAAATTTGATTTTTAGATAAATGAAAGGGGAGGAGAATTCAGAAAAGTTCCTGCTCTCACGTCATATAAATCTGCCCCAAGTGCAGGCATGTTTGATATAACAAACAATAACACTATTCCTTGGATACATGAAAAACTAAGAGACTTGAATAAATCATATCAGATTGATGCTTTTTATTTGGATATGGGTGAGCTAAGCTATAAAATAATTTGTTGATATGAATAGTTTTCCTGATTTTAAAAAAAATGTTGGTTATATTGAAGCCATTTCCTACTACTTAAGTGCTTAGAAAAAAATCTAGTGCAATACGCTCATGATATAAGTTTCACTTACCAATCTACTTTGAGATGAAATTAATCCTCGCACACTTCATAACTTCTTTTTCTTCTTCAAGCATTATTATTATGCCTGCAATAAATTTGATATGTCTTTTCTCTTTCATTTAGACGTTGAACCAATTTTTTCATTGTAACACATTATTACTTTATTTGGATCATACTTTCTCTAATTCAGAAATTCATTTCTGGCTTAAATATATAAATTGGCACTTAATAAATAGTTTTGTACTGTCTGAGTTGCTTTTTGGTAACACTAGGACCATCTTATTTGAATTACTTTAAATGGATTTGTTATTCATTTTGCTGTTAGAACTTTTTAATTGTAATATTACATTTGGAGAAATGCCTTATAATTACATATTTTAAAAAGTGTTGCCACACATTATGCTGCAAATTTTTTTTAATTTAATTTTTAAAAATTTTATCTCTGATAAATATCATCCCTTATACGTGTCAGGCTTTATTAAAACTGTAATCTTTGTAATGAATAGGTAAGAGATAGTGCCAAATAACTTGTGCCAATACAAATATCAATTGCTAAACAAAGTTCTTTAGGTAAGGAAAGGAATAACAGACTTTTTTGATGAAATTATTAAATTGTAAGGTATCAAGGTTTATTTGATATCAGTTAATAAAGTAATGGATTAATCCCTATTTGAATCTTAGATAAGTGAGAGTTAGATTTATTATTATATAGACATATTAAAATAACCTATGTACTGTATTTTTAAGGAACGGCCTATGATATGCCACAGTATTATCAGCTGCAGCAGAACTTGTCAAATCCAGATCATTACAAAACAATTTTCACAAATAAAATCCATGGTGCATGGCGTGTCATTGGTGTATCCGGAGCTATAGCAAGACCTCCTGCGCCCATATTTGTTTCCTTGCCTACTTTACCATCAACATGGGAGTCTCTTCAACTTATCATACCTACGATACTCACTTATGGTATTGTGGGATATCCTTTCTTAATGCCAGGTCCTGTTGGAGGTGATTATTTACCAGAAGAGCCTGTGCAAGCGAAAGGTAATAATTGTTACTCACTTATTTTAGTTCTTCCAACTTAATTATTTCAAGTTTATATTTTATCTGAACCTTGACCAATTATAAACTATTACATCCTGTATTTAAAAATTAAATAATAGTGTTTACTGTAATATCTACAATAATATACAATCAAGTTACAATTTAACTGTTTTTATTGGAACAAACTGTTCTCGATTATGTACATAGGATGTTTAGTAACATGCATCCTGTGGTATATGCTAAAAAGAATCAAGCAGTATGATGTATATTATTTTTAGTAATTTTTTACCAAAAAAAAAAAACTGTTCTGATAAATTCCATACAGATCTTTCCCAAGTTGGGAAAATAATTCATATATCAGTAATTTTAAGGATGATAAATGATTGTTATTGTTAGCTTAAAACAATAATCATATTTTGGTTTATTTTTTTAAGCAACCACAGTTACAATGGATGGACTGGGTATTGGAGACTTAAGGATAACAGACGAATCTAATCTTCCTGATAAAGAATTATACATGAGGTGGCTTCAGCTGGCAACATTTTTGCCAGTAATCAGATATTCACATTTACCCAGTGAATACAAAACTGATGAGACTATTTTAGAGCAAGCCAAAATATTGACAACTCTCAGAATTGAAACCGTAAGTTACCCATTGAATTTTTAACCGAGCTAAACTTTCTTAGGAATGAACATTCTTTTATGTTTACTGTAGTTAAATGCATACATAGATACAACAGTTCACATCTATATTTTATGTGTATTCAGTGTGGATCCTCTTCAGCTTCTACTTTTCCATAAACTCTGATGAGGACCTGTAGGGGGTCATTTGGAGCCAGACTGAAATTTCATTAACCAGTCCAATGTCAGCATGAATAGTTTTTATGTACCTAAAATATTTTGGAATTGTCCTGCGATATCTTTTAATACTCTGACCTTGACATCTTATACTTTGAAATTGCATAATTTCTTTAAAATTACCTGTTTTTTTTATATAATTCATTATTTCTTATTTTTATTATAATAACAGCCTAGTCATTTTGGAAAAAGAGGTTTGATGATCCTTTACAGAAGAGCCCCCATGTGCACAAACAAGATCTTCATAAAACAATTAAGTTTTCAAAACTAAAACCTAGGTGAGGAGATGAAACCTTATGTGTCTTGTTCACCTGTGGATATGACCACTAAAAATTATCCTTTGCAATAATATAAATCATTTTTATGCAATCAATTGATACGTTGTATTAAAAAAATTCCTGTAGAAACAGGTAGGTCAGATTGGTTAAAATGGCGGTTTAACCTGAAAACTATTAAATTGTTTTAAAATGTATTTTTATGTATCGTCCCTTCAATATATAGCGTATTTATAATACAGTGTATATTTTCCATTCAAAAAGTTTTTATAATTTATTAGAAAATAGTTTACATCAATACATAAAATAAATATAATATGTAATAATGACTCATATTAAGCAGTTTATTTACTTACATATAATTCTTGATAAACCTATGTATGTAGCATATAAAGAAAGTAAAAAAATAATTTAAATAAACTTAGTTACTTTATTTTTAAAATAATCCTGATTCTTATTTATTGTAAAATCTAAAGATCATTGAGAGGAAACAGATAGCCATGGTCCTACAGACAGCTACATCTTTTTGGATTTGTTTCAACTGAATAGAGATTTTTAGAATTAAATATGTAGTAACAACATTTATAGAAGCACAAAGATTATTTCTGTGTGAAAAAAATGTTTTCAAGCTTTTAGAGTTTAGATCACTTCACTCTGCCAAGCCTCATTTATGTATATTTATTTTGAAATTTAAAAATAACCCATATTTGAAAATATGAGTGAAATCAGTTTAAATTTGATAACTGTTTTTTATATTTATTTTATCTCTTTCATCATGACAAAATAAACATGTTTGAATCTGTCTGTGTCCCATTTGTTTCGTTATATAGCAGGTGTTGATTCATAGCAATTTTATAATCTTTGCTCTTGCTCAATCTTTATTCAATTTGGTTTAGGTACATCAGGGTCTCAGCCAAACAAAAGGACCTAAAGGTAGAGGGAAAATGTTTTGAATTTCAAATTATCTTTTGTTCACATTTTGTAATAAAAATTAAATGTTTGTTTATAAAAGAATTACCATTAATATTTTATTTTAATTTATAAATTAAAATATGTTTTACTTTTTCAAGGTAAATCCTATATTAACTAAGTATACGAGAGAAGCCTTAGATTCAGGTGTACCTTTGATAAGACCTCTTTGGATGTTGGATCCTTCCGATTCTGCATGCCATGTAGTCGTTGACGAGTTTTCGATAGGAGAAGAAATCATTGTTGCTCCAATCTTAAGTAATGGTACCTATGAGAGAGAAGTTTATTTGCCAGCTGGTGTTTGGAAGGATGGTATTGATGCAAGTTTGAGGAAAGGTTCCAGATGGTTACATTCTTATAAAGTTAACATAAATAAGATAGCTTACTTTATTAAAATGCCGGACAACACAAGGTTTTAAAATATACAGTATACAATCATCCAAAAATATTTAATAAACCTTGTTTTGGTCAGAAATTATGTAGATACCCTATGTTTATTTGTGAAATGTATAACTTCTTGAATACTTAGTTTTATGAACTTATATTTATTAAATCTTTAGAATATATTCTTAGTTTTGATTCATAAATTGTGTATACAATCTTCAGTTTACTCGTTTCCCAGAGCCTATTTACCAATGAAATTATTAAGAATCTCCACCTCTTCACTGTAGGTTAAAAAAATCATTTTTGTTTCATTTAAGAGTACCATATATAAAACAGTTCAAATTATAAAAGGAGAATAATTTGTGTGGAGGTAATTTGTATTAAAAGGTAAAACCTTCAATTGTCACTTTCAAATAGATTAATATTTTTTTTTTCAAAACAATTCTATCCGTATTATTGAAAACTTTAAAGCAAAGGAATAAATAAAAAGTAAAAATAAAAATGGAAAAGCCAATGATAAAAAAAATTTTAATTTAAAAATATAAAATAAATGTTAATAAAAAATAAATTTGGGTATCATGAAAGTGAATTGATAGGTAAATGAAATAAAATAATAAACTAACTTATTTATTATAACCAAATTTTCAGTGTTCAGAAGAAAATTAAAATTACTGTTTGTACATATTTCATAAATATAACTTTTTTAAAGTATAAACAACAGCTTTGGGGAAAAATTACTTGCAAATATTTTGATTTGCAGAGATCTTGGCTCTTGTATTAATGCTTTTTGAAATGGTGCAAGTGATTTTTATTTTGAACTTGTTCCTTTCTTCATTTATTATTATAATAGCTTTGGTAAAACTTAAATTGCTTGGTTTTTTATTTTATCATTTAATAGATACATTCCAAAACAGCTAATTTTAATGAGTTTTATCATGAATTTATGGTTTGATTTACTAACATTTCTCAAAATAGGATTATAGATAAGATATTAATGTGATTTATATAAGAATCATTTATATGTTAATATTTATTACAATCTTATTGTATTTAATTGATTTGTTATTTTAAATATTATAGATTATTAATATAACTTTGAATTATTATAGACTGATTTTATTTTAAATTTTTATAAATTCTATTTGATTGGCAATTTTCTCGTTTAATTTGACGTATTCTGTTATAAATATAGCATTATCCAATAATTTTAATTTTGGCAGGTATGTCCAAGATATAAGAAGTAAATTTAAGAAATTAATTTTATAATTATCCTCTCACTTTATAAATTAAATAATTTTGAAGTTGAAAATGATCACATAGAGAGAAAACACGATATCCAATCGAGTAAAACCAAAAAAGTATTTTATTATTATTTTTTTCTTTAAATCCATTTCTTAAAACGGAATGCCTCAATGATACTCTCAAACATCATACAATAACTGTAATATTCATTGAGAAATGAGCTTTAGAGATGAGTAAGTTATTAGTCCAAGAAGTTACTGTGATATTAGATTGTTTTTAATCATGTTATGGTTCAGTCATTTAGACAAATAAATTATTAGGTCATAATTATATAAGTTTTGTAATATTTAAGGCATAATATGTACAAAGACTTGAAGAAATAAAAAATTAGAATATGTTTGTTTTAATCAATTTTCTTCCAAAGTTTATTATCATTATTTAAAAATAAGATAACTATCATATATGATAGATATGAGTAATGTAAACAATTACTAAATTGAGGGAGAAAGTGAAACACCACTTGACAAGATAAGTATTATGCAATTTTTCCTCAATCGAGTGAAAATTATTGTGCGAGTCATAACTAGTGTTTTTAAAATATTACCCTTTAATAATTTAAAAAATAATTAGAGTTTTGCTATGTGAAAGATTAAAAGTTTTATTAATATGTTACTTGCAAGAAGAATAATTTATATAGTTTAACGAATTTAAAGTATTAATGTTTTTAGTTAAGAATTGATTTGCTGAATACAAATCACTCCAAATGACATCCTAAAAATGTGCTTTAATTAGTAACTTCTTATAATCTAACATTTTCATGTTCTACTATCCTGCTCTAATATCTGCTGGATTAGTTAAAGTGTATAATATTACCAATACAAATTAATACAATGTTGATTCTAGATTTTAGGGTCCCCATATCTTACTCAGGGCAGTGGTACATACCTCTCCTTTCAAGAAATTTTATTTCCCTCTTCACTTTTGCAATAAAACTGGATCTATATAGTTTATTATTTGTTTATATAGAACAGGTCAGTACTGGAACAAGACAAATAGGAGCCCCACACTGTTACAATCATGGGGCTTCCAAAAAAAGTTAAATATAACTCAGATAAGGTTTTAAGTTAAATAAAACAACTAAGAGGTCATATGTTTTTTTTTTATATTCAACTACCTTAAATGGGATTTGTCTTAAATCTTAAGATTTCTGGGAGGAATGTCATCCCCCCCCCCCAATAATTTGAAAGTTGGGAAATTTGAGAACCTATCTCAAATTGCATAAAATGAGGTAAAATATTATTCACAGAGGTTATTATACTCAAAAGTGCCTATAAATAATATTTAGAGAGGTCATTTTTTCCCAAAAATGTTTAAGAAAATGGTAATTTTCAGGAAATACTTCCCAGACTGGTAAATAGAGAAATCTGGTCAAAATTTTAGACTATATCTCTTCATCCAAAAAGTTCTAACAGCTATGCAAACAAGCCCTGCTTACTCATTGTTTAATCTTTCTATGGAGCCAGGTATATGTTGGTGGGTTATTGTTTTTTCTTGTTATCAAGTCTGAATTTCGTTTCAAATTTAAACTCCACAAAAATACAGTTTCATCCAAAAATTCATAACCCCTTAAAAAGTGCTATAAAAATGTCGAAACTTGTGTCATGCAACTCCCCTCTGGGATCTGGAACATTTTAAAATTAACAAATTTGTTGCTAACTCCTGAGAATTAGAAATTTGAGAATATGTGATTTATGTCTCAAAAATATCATCATGTTTAATTCCTAAACTTTGAGATCATATTCCGAAACTATGACAAATTGAATAAACAATGCCACTAGTTTGAATAAGCCCATTTAAGGAAAAAAAGAGTTCTGTTACTGAGACAAAAAGTTGCAATGAAGCCAGTATAGTAACTGAAAGTTTTAGGGAAATACTTAAAAGGTGTTTAGTTTAGAAAAATAACCAAGTTGTATTAAAGGTGGATGGAGTTTTTTGTTTTTTGAAAGACTGGACAATCTGTTTTCCTCGTACTTTCATAATAAGAATACTCTATAAGTCAAGTACTACAGCAAAGATTAGACATTATTTTTTCCTGGATAGTTCAGAATGACTATTTTGTATTCCTCAAATCTTCATAACTCAAATAATCTACCAGATTATTGATGCTGTATCTTCTTCCACATATGAGGTAAATATACACTAAATGCCAATTTTTTATGATTGAAAATTGAATTTATGACTGAAAATATGAGTCACAGGAAAAAAAAGAAAATCTAAGGTTGAATTGAACAAACCCATTTTAAGGTCGGTTGAAAAGGCTATTTTAAGACAATAGTGAGACATTATGCCTTAATTATTCAATGAAAGGAAACCAATAAACATTTTTTTTTTAAATCCATTTTCGCTTTTGGGTGTTTTACTGTCCTTGCCGTATTACGACGTATCGATTGATTATAGTCTTTTCAGGTAAATAGGTAATAACGTCAGGCCAATAATTAAACTCTTTGGGAGCTTACTATTACTACTACTATCATCTCTATTTGCAAGAATCGGCTACTATAACAGAAATAAATTACACAGAATAAAAAAATGGGAAGACATACAAATAGTGGAGTAATTTCGACCTAGAGTAAAAACCAGTTAGATATTGCAAAATCTTTAGAGTTGAGCTATTATTAATTGTGAAGCTTTAATAAGACAGTCTTAATGAGATCATTGGTATTTTAATCATTAAAGGAAATGTCATTATAATATCTGTATAATAAATTAAGACTGAAAATAGAAGAATTTAAAATTAGCTGTTTCACTAAAACAGACGCTTTACATATTCGAAAACAATTAAATATCCTGATTTAAGTATATTTTATTTTTTGATTTGTTTAAATGATTTTTTTTTTATTAAATTCATTAGAATGGCTGCACTGAGAGTTTACCGCCAGAAGTGACCGCTTAACAGTAGGTAGTTGGCAGGTTATAGTTTCGCTCACTAGGTTTTGTTTGGAAATGTTTTAGTGTAGTTTACTTTCTTGTTTATCAGTGTTTTTATTTTTAACTGTGCCTTTTCAATGTAGTTAAAATGGGACGCCTCGTTAGAAGTAGAACTAAAGTTCAAAAACCTGATGCTGAAAATATCCCACCCGCTGATAATATTAAAAAATCGCGACGAGGCAAAGTTACTAGTAAAAATGTTGACAAAATTGAAACTGGCAGTGCTGCAGAAGCCACACCCGGTCCAAGTTCTGCAAAAACTGCTACAGAAGATAAGATACCAGTTTATTTATCTCTAAAAAAATCATTGACACGTAGATCACTTAAAGGTATCCAAGAACGTTTAAATATGTATGATTTCGAAGTTGATGAAAATGAGCCAGTTGTAAAAAAAAGTAAACGTAAACCTATTACTAAGGTTAAGAAACAAAGAACTTACAAAAAGAAATTTAAGTTTTTACCTGAAACTTCAATTATTTTGGAAGATGTTGGAAAAGAAAATGTACACCCAATTTCCAAAGCTGTCACTCCTTCCAAAAAAGCAGTGGAAGCTTCTAATCCACTTGCTGAAATTTCCAATATAATCATTGAAGATAATATAGATTTATCAATAGATGCGGCAGTACATTCAAGAAGATTAACATTATATTCACCTCCCCCTTATAGGTCTCCTAAGAGAGACTCTGTTAATGTACCTATAGTAAGAACTTCTGATTGTACAGTACCAGGCAATGTGTCTTCTCGATCAATTAATGTTAGCTTAACTAGCAATAAACATGACAAATCAGACTGTTCTACGTATAGTGGAGGTTTCATGAATCAATTGTTTATGGGTTCCTCTACTCCAATAAGAAGTCACTGGGCTGAAGATTCTGCTCCCTATGTCACTCCCAAACCTGCAACACAGTATGGGAATTTTAATTTGAGCAATAATTTTGGTTTGGAAGGTGAAGAAATTGATGAGCCATTTGTATCTCCAATCAAATCTGCTACAACTCCATCACACAATATTTCAATTAAAACTCCTGTTAAACAATCCCCAGTTAAAGTTCCATTCGAACAAGTTGTAAAAATACTAAAATTTGGGACAGATGCACCAGAAGACAGTGATGTAAACTTATTTGAAGGACTACCAGATAATTTTTATCATGATGGAGATACTCCCACTTATTCACCTCTTCCATTTACACCAGAGCGTCCTAAAAACGTAATTAAAGTAGCTTAAATATCTTTTAATATTTTATCTTTCTGTTGTGGATAAGTTTAGTTTCATATAATTTCTATTTACATTCTAACAATGCAGTACTTTGTTTTGTTGTTACCTTGTTTAACTTTAATATTAGATATTTATCTAGGGATCAGCTAAGGTACCGATCTAGGACTGATATAATTTTTATATTGTGTTTGATCGAATCTTCTTAAATAAAAATAAGAAATACATTTTAAATTTATTAATTTGATTAAACAAGAACAAATTATTTATTATTGGTCACAACTTTAATTTAAGTTTTCTTGTATTGAAAATCATAGTACATCAATAAACATTTGAGTGATTATCTGATCTGTTGACAAGTTACATTGATATATTTTTGAATAGTTTGTTTTAATAGTTGTTGGTATATAATTTGTTTATTGGTGGGTCATAGACAAGATGACAAAATAATTTTAATTGTAAGTGCATTCTAACAAATCTTACAGAATGAAAATTTCATGTATTTGCGTTTGTTTATTCAGAAATTAAGATATGAAACCTACTGGTCATCAACGCCGTATTTGCCTATTAAACATAGGGTATTTTATTAAACTATTTAATCAATTTAATAATTGTTGAAAACTGTTTTTAAAATTTCACTAGAGTTTATCTTCATTTGTCTTTTATCACATTCATTTCATAAGTTGATATGATAAGTGTTTCTGTTCTTATTTCAATAAGAATAACAAGTTTTTATTAATAATTATGAACTGCACTATCTTCTTAGAAAATATGTCCCATCTATGTATTTATTATGTGTCTAATGTTGTATCTGTCTATAGTTATCTATTGCCTTTTGTTTATATATTTTTTCTTTTTTTCTTTTTAAGTTTTCTTATTATTACTTTTTTAATTAGGATAAAGTGGAGTAACTGTAATAAGGAAACCAATTTTTCTTTAGATTATATTAGAAAACCAAAAAAGATACTTTTTTTCATTTTTACACCAATACTACCTGTCTAACCATGAAGTAGATAAAATAATTTATTTATTTCTACTATATTTTTTGGCTTATTCCATATTTATTTATAAACATAGGATATGTTTTATGAAAATAAAATATAACATATTGTTGTTTAAGCTGGGATACCTCCTTACACCTTAATAAATTGATAACATTTTTTAAAAAGTAAAAATTAATGCTTCATTACAGAGATATCTAAAAAAAAATTACAGGCATCTTACAAAACGATGTTTGAGACGAGATGTCTCTAGAATGTTTTTTTTTTCTTATTTTTTTCATTATCAAAATCATTTTGAATTCAAATTATCACAGTTTAAAAAACGAGATGTTAAGTGGTTGCATTTGTCCCAGCTTTAAGGGCATATCATATCATGTCTTGTATTTTCCTTATACACCATATATTACAATAATTGAGACAAGTGTAATATAGCATGAAAAAATAAGTTTCACAAACAAAAATTGTATCTCCTCCTAGAAAGAATTAAATTAGAATCAGTACTCGCTGATTACACTTACCCCACGAATATACTTATCCTAATTCACCCTATTATCTTTTTCCAAAACTATTCAAAGTTTGAATCCCAATTTTAATTAAATTGTAAATATTTATTTCTTTGGTTCTGAATATATATACGATTATTCTCTATTAATGGTTTCCATTTTGTTGGTTGTAGATTTAATTTAAAGGAGTTGGTTGGTGCCTTGTGATCACACACACAGTGAATAGAACACAAAGTACAAATTAACTTAAAATTTGTTTTCCCCTTACTGACCACGCTCCCCTAACCAACTTTTTATATTTTTTGTTGTCAGATAAAATGTATTGATGGTATGTAGTGATTGATCTTTCTTGGTAAAAATAAATTAAAGTATATATATATTTATTAATAATAATAATTATTATTTATTTGTTTATGGGGCAACTTATGTACAAATAAAGTTAGCCTGTAAAGTACTTAATTTAACAATCATTGTAATAATAATAACAATCAACAAATGATTAGATAATTATATCAGCTAATAACAAAACAGTATACCTAAATGCTGAATTAAAAATCATTTATATAAGCTAATAACAAACGGTATACCCAAACTGGGATTTCTACATAAGAGTGAAAAACAAAACAAAGATGACATTAGAGTGAAAAAACAAGACAAAAGCGACATTACTTACTGAATAGAATAAAAGAAACAAAACCTATACATCTTTTTGTGGGTATCCTACTCTTTGTTTAAGGCTTTGTGTCACATATATTAAAGTATATCACTTATGTAGTATTATGTATGTATAATATATGTGAGAATTTTAATGAAAATTGTTGCAATAAATTTTTCAGCACCGAAGGGAATGTTTGCCAAGTACAAGTAAAGCTAAACATGTACAATTTCAAGATGAGTCAGATGATAGTGGTTTAACACAGTCTTCAGAAGATAAAAGTACTCAGAGTGTAAGTGTAAAGATCATATTTATTCTTGATGTTTAATATTAAAATCAATTTCATTAATGATGCCTCTTTGTTTATAGAAATGTGATATAGTATATAGCTATAATAAAAAGAACTTAAAGAAGTTAAAAGAAGATAAAGACATAGGTTATGAGACAGAGGATCAGGTTTCTACTAAGAGACAGGTAAGTTATTTAGATATCACCACAAAATTATAATTAATCTGCTAAGAGTAAATGTACCAGTAGTAGATACTTCAACAAAAAAAAAAAAATTAACCTTTTTTAGTATTAGAATGTTAGTTTATTTATAGTTTTGTTTTCAGTACTTATTTTTGGTTCGTAAACTTCTCTTGAAGCTAATTTAATTTAGCTTTTGTCAAAAATAAACAATCATTATTATTGAAACTGAATTAACCTGATGGATGTTTTTTCTCCAAAAATATGCATCAAAATACCAGTAATTGGCAGGGAAATGAGAAATGTACCCATAGTAGGAAGTTGAATAATTATGAATTAAATTTCACTAGTGATCATACCTTTAATCAAAAATGATTTTAAAGTACCAAAGACATTTTATAGTCAAGTACATTTTTAATCTACCTATTTATTTATACTCTTTATTTCCTTGATATTAATGGTGATTGTATTAGTCTGTTCTGACAAACTATTATATCTAGTTAAAAAAAATTGTTAGCAAAGCAGTTTATGAATTTTTATAATTTTTAATAAATCTGTGTTCAAGAATATAATCATTAAAGCATTTTTTTAAAGGAAAATACAACATGGTTTACTTGTAAATATTTGTAAGATTTAAAAGTATTAAAAAAATTAATCAACAAAAAAAAGACTTGAATATGTCCAGTCAAGTTAAGGCAATTTTTTTTATCACTGAACAGGAATCTGAGGTTTGCTGTTCGATGTTTTTCCCAGAAATTTATTTTATTTATTTATGCAAAAACGTCGAATTTCTTTCTTTTTTTTATCTATACTATCTCAGTAACTAAAGGTTTTTAAAATTTTTTTTTTTTCAAGAAAATTATTCTGTACAAAATTAAAGCTAACAACATATCCTACATTTTATGTTTGTTCAACATTTCTTTATAATAAACCACTAAACCCACCACAAAGGAGGACATTTCTCAACAAGTATATGGGTTTCATGGCTCTTTACTCAAATTTTGTTGGAAACTATCTTGTGAGGACTAAATTTCTAATATCCTTACCGGATGGACTTCTCCTTTCTATTCATTATACATTTTATTGTTTATTTATTATATTTGTTACTTTTTTGTTAGTATTTCTTGGTTAGGTTCATTTGACCTAAATTGGTTACAAAATAAATAAATTTATTACATCAAGGATAACCTTTTCTTTTTTTTATTCTCTTTTGTCATCAGTCATAATTAATTTATATCAACATTCGTGTATTTAATGAATTATGTTTGGAAACTTTCAGAATATGTGTTCAATCACTAGTGGTTATTCTTTTTTTATTTATCCATTGAAAAGTTATTTTAATTATAAATCATGTTTCCTTTTATATTTTAAAATTTATATTAGAATTATTTTATAAAATTAAAATTTCTTTTAATAAATTAATTTGATTTTTTAAAGCCTCGAAGATCTTATGAACGACCCGTTTATTTAAGAACAAAGAAAAAAGTAACCCCTTATGGTATAGATACAGTTGAAGATGATGACCATGATCATGAAGAAACAATATCTAAGAAAACTGCTAAGAAAAAAAATTGTGGCCTTTCAAAAAAAGAAGTAAGTGAAACTGACTTTATTATAATATTGAATGTTTCATTTTAATCTTTCAAATCTCCTACTGAAAAATTAACTGTTAAATAAGGTAGAAGGAATATTGCTGATGAGGTTTGCCTTTATTTTAACTGTGTTAAGACATAATTTATTTATTTTAATTACTACATTTTGTTGTAATATTTCATTTTTCTACATCATGCTTCTTATCATGTTGACACTGATTTACACTCATTAACTGCTACCGTTTTGTACTCAGTAACATATGTGCTACTTCATTCTTCTTACCGATCCCAGTGTAATCAACTGGAGTTTTATTAATGTTATGTCATAATCTCTTGGTTTTCTTAATGAAATCTAAGTGGGCCGACCACTAATGATAGAAAACCTCATGGCCATAGATTCTGGTTTAGTCCATGATACCATGTATATGAAGACAGCAAGAATCTGCTTATAATATATAAACATTAGTTTCCATCTATGTGAGAGGTTTGGTTGTCCATTGTCTCACAAAGTTTCAATTCTTTTTGAAGCTCATTGTCCTGAGTCAGTTCTTCCAGACATTAATTAGTAGCCGCATGATCTGATTCGTAAAGTCTTCTTGATTAATGACTTTACCTGTCCTAGGTCTGATTTTTCCTTTTATCCTCGACTCAGTAACCTGTTTTCACTCTTTTACGAGTGTAGAGAGCTCAATTTATGAGTAGATAGTGCTTTCTTTTTCACTATTGATAATGTGTTAACACATTCTCACATTAACACCTTTCTATGAATTATAATTTTTATCTTCCAAATTACCAGTCAAATACATTTTTATGCATTTTAGGGAAGTTGTTCTAAGACTGCTGGACAAATTTTGTATCTTTGGATACTAATATATTTTACCTTAATAAATTAAAGTTAAATTTTATAATTTTCTTTTTCAGGCATTGGAAATGGAAAAATGGGCCAAAGCATTCAATGAACAGTGTATGCAAGTAGAAAATTTTAATTTGTGTGTTGAGTAATTTAGATATTTATTTATTTACCAGAGTAAAATGTAAAATATTGTAAATATTTTCTTGATTAATTGTTTTGGTGTTGTAAATTATTGTAAATAATATATTTGTAACTTTTTTTTTATATATATAATTTTATAATTTTTATAACTTTGATAGCTTGCTAAGTATACTTAAATAAATTGTTGGAAAATTAAACAAATAAACTGCTGTAAGTGTAATTAGTTGATAGAACATCACAATTTTTAATATTTTAATTTTACATTAAGGTTAATGAAATGTAGGTAACTACCTGGTCCTAAAACATAACATAGTATTAATACTTTTGTTTATGTAATATGCTTTGAATTACTAAGTTATTCATTAGTTTCACATTGACAGGAGAATGCTTCTCTCAGCATTGTAAAGTTTCAAAAATTAAGATCTGTAACTTAAATGAATATTTCGTTGAGTAGTTGTAGCTTTAAATATAGAGCCTAGATTAAGGCTATTTTATGAATTTTGCTTTGATCTTTTTGTCTTTTAGCTATTTATTTCATAATTTTATATATTTTTAATTTGATTTGTTATTAGATTGCGCTGATTATTTTATGAAATTAAATGTTATTATTCTAATTTTTTTAATGCTCACTTGGTGTTTTAAATTAATTTTAACTTCCAGTCAATTGTTAAAATACATATATATATTTATTAAAACTTCTTAGTATTTCTGTGTGATATTTTTTTTTACACAGTTCAAACTTAGGTACCATTCTATTGAATATACCATTGAATCAGTGAGGGATGCTGTAATAGTATATATTTGTCCATTGTAGAAATTATCTAATCTTTCTTTTTTTCCATATAAATTTGTAACAATTTTTTTATTGAGGAAAACGATCTTGATTTGATCTCTAAAAGTTCATTTTTCTTGAAATATTGTTATTAAATCCTGCATATATTATAAGTTGATTTTACATCACTCACGTATTGGCTTCATTTCTATTCACTGACTAGTTAATCATAACTTATTCGGTCATTAGTATTTTAACAAGTAAAGTCTGTATGTCTGGCAGAAATATACAAACATAAAATATTATATTCATATTCTACTGTTTTCATTTTATTATTATGCTACTTCACAGATAAACTTTTATCCTTTTTTAAATTTTTTAAAAAAGGATAAAATTTTAGTGGATTGGTTAAAAATTTAGTTTTACTTACTGCTAGTATCATATTTTAGTCTTGAATTGTTTCTTTAGTGACTAAAGTAAGCCTATATTGAAAAAAAACATGAATTGAATTTTTCTTTATGACGTTATATTAAGTTGTGGATGATATTAAAAATATACAGTTATTGTTTAAGGACATTAACTTTTGTGTGTATTTGTGTATAATTTTAAATGTGCATAGACTAATTGAATTCATTGAAATTATAACTATTTTTTTACATTGAATTTCTGATGTTTATTGGTAATGAAAATTCCCAGTATTCCAAATCATTTTAAGAGATGTTTTATTATTGTTCAGCATATGAGTTATTTTTTAGTGCCTAACTGGAAACAGAAATAAAACAACAGGTTTCATATCGCTGCTTTTCTTGAACAGTGGAATATTATTATTATTATTGGCACGACAGATCATAGAGGTCCAAGGCCTCGCGCGATGTACTTAGGAAATACATCACGTGTCTCATGATGAGGTTTTCATAGGGTGGGTTCGTCACTCCCATGCCTATTTTTGTGAGTGCCACCTATTGGCTTACGGGCATCACAAATGTTGTGAGTGAGTATTGCATATTTATATGCTTAAAAAAATCCCAGGTAGGGCCGGGGACTCGATCTCGTAACCTTCGGGTTGGTAGACTGGCACGTTGCCACACTGCTACTGTGACCACCCAAATAGTGGACCATTGCTCAACAATTTCTTTTTTTTTTGTTCTTTAGAATTGGATGTATTCTAAAGAGAGTACCATAAACTGTGATTCCCATCTATGTTGAGCTAAAAAAAATGTATGCACAATTATTGTTAAGATCAGTTGAAAATGTAGGAACAGAAGAAAAGCATTGCTAAATAAATGGTGGAATGCACCGTATATTTGATGTTATAATTTTAGTTTGTTTTCTTTTTTTGTAATATTTTGAGAAAGTAGTATTCACTTATGGCACTCTAGGCATATGTTTGGGTCCCAAATCCCTACTAAATATTAAAAATTAGATATACCTATTATAAAAATGTTTGTGGACCACTGATATTTAGGTTAGTGAAACAAAAAGAAATGTTCATCTTTATTGATTTTTACATATATGACAAGTTTTGGGGGGATATATGCTCAGAAAATATATTAAAAGCTAACTCAATCTGTATAAATAGTATTTATTGTTTTCAATTTTTCATAACAAAACTTATTTATAACATAATACTAAAAATTACATTTTTATTGTTATTCATCCTTTAACAAGGATGAAGGACAAGGACATATACGTATATAAGGACAACATTATAAGACACACTCATAGGAAGAAGGAATTATTTTGTAATAATATACCTTAAATGACAATACTTTATTATCTAATTTCTTTTCCAATTCTCTTATTAACGGTTTAATCATATTTTCTGTAGTAAAAATGCTCATCTTTATTTATGGTGCATATTTTCTCATAAAAAGCCTAACTCTCTTAATCTATGTAAATGGTGTTAATTTTTCATTTTAAGACTAACTTACAGCATAGTACTTCAATTAGAATTAAATTCTTCTTATTTTTGAAGTTTCTAACTGTTCTTTTATAATAATGCAACACACATTCATAGAAAAGTGGAATTATTTATCATAAACAAATTATAATATATTTTAAATAACAAGATCTTATTGTTATTTTAATATTTCACATTATATCTCTACTATTAATCAAGTTGATAAGAACTTAAACATATAATTATTTATTCATAGTGAATAATAACTAATTAAGAACACATACAAATAAATATGATTGAAAAATATTCATATTGAACAAAAAAAAAAAACTATAAAATGACAATGTAAAGTTTAAAGGAAATTTAAATA
Organism: Halyomorpha halys; assembly: GCF_000696795.3. Classification (NCBI taxonomy): domain Eukaryota; kingdom Metazoa; phylum Arthropoda; class Insecta; order Hemiptera; family Pentatomidae; genus Halyomorpha; species Halyomorpha halys. Next base: position 2,407,336 of record NW_027108122.1, on the reverse strand, counting down.
ATAGTTCAATTAACTGCCTATAGATAGCAGCACAAATCAAGAAAAGTAGAAAATGCTAGTTCCAATTAGTGCCGCAAGAGGCCAGCACCATCCAGTCAAGCATTGCCGAAGTGAAATCTAGCAGCAAAATTTTTAGTTTGTATTAGGATAGTAGGAGTGTGCAGGAGCTCAACTGATCGGACCGGCACGAGTACGAGTGGTATTGTTGAGCTCCTGTAAACTTCTAATCTCCTAATACAAACTGAAAATTTTCGTTGCTAGATTTGGCCAGCAATGCTTGACTGGATGGTGCTGGCCTCTTGCGGCGTTAATTGGAACTAGCATTTTCTACTTTTCTTGATTTGTGCTGCTATCTATAGGCAGTTAATTGAACTATTATTTTTAATTAATTTATGCCTGCCTGAATTTACTTCAGCAATGTTTAACTGGATAGTGCTGGCCTCTTGTGGCACAAATTGCAACTATTATTTTCGGCCTTTCTTGATTTGTGCTGCTATCTTTTAGACAGCTGGTAAACTATTATTTTAGTTCTAAATTGTCATTTTTACGTTGTTTTATTGTTCAAAGTTAAAAAATATGAATATTTTTGATATATTTATTTATGCGTGTTCTTAGTTATTGTTTTTTTTACTGTGGATGAATAATTATGCATTTCTTTATATTCTTAACTTGATAAATAGTAGATATATAATGTGAAATATTAAAATAAAAAGATATTGTTATTGGAAATATATTATTATTTGTTTAGGATAAAATAATTCCACCTTTTTATGAATGTTTTTTGCCTTGTAATAAAAGATCAGTTAGAAACTTCAAATAATATAATTAAATAAATAACTAAAAATAATTGAATACATTATAAATTTAGAACTATATAACCACAATAAAAAAATCTTTACTGCATTTCTTTTTTTTATTTACTGTAAGGGAGTTATTTAGATAACGAAATATATATATACATTATAGATTATTATGACTTATTTCCAGCTGAGTTTTTCTTTTAAAAATAAATTGAAAGCTACTAAAGTAGCCTATTATAAGCCCAATTTTAATTTATATTAAAAACTAATAATCATCACATGCCCATTGAAACATATTTCAGAGGAGAAGGGAAAGGAATTATAGGATTGAACTTTTTATTTTCATTTTATAAAATATGCTTATCTAGTTCATAATGGTTTTTAGCTTTGAAAAAAAAAATAAACAAAACAAATATGTATAATTTTTTATTTTTTGGATAACAGACTAATTGAAATTCAACAAATATTTTTTGACTTATTAAATGACTGAACTTCAAAATATTTTACTTCTAAAGTAATTAAAATAGTTTCATTTAATTTACACATTGTTTTCTAAACTGTTTAACTAATATAAACATTAAGCATATCCAGGAACGATAAGGCTGTACTCTAACCTAAGATTTAAATGATCATCGTTTAAAGGAATAATTATTACTTCAAACTCTGTTCTGTTGACAATATTTTATACACAAAAAATTAAATTAGCATTAAAAAAAAAATAAGATATTAAAAAACAATAATCATTGCGGTTAACATTGATAAAAATATGTATTATATCTTCCAGCTCAGTTTATCGCTCTTCTTCATTATCATTGTTAAAGATTATTTCCAGAAGTTGTCTTAATGATACCATTTCTTCCTGAAACATTAATCAGAACTTTAAGATAAGCAGTGTAGATAAATATTAACACTGAAAAGAGTGAATTAAACTTATTTATTAATTGCATTAAAAAATAAATAAA
>NW_027108122.1:2399823-2405119 GCF_000696795.3 Halyomorpha halys | reverse complement strand
GGCACGAGTGGGAAATGATGTTTCCAGGATGAGGAGGTCCCCATCAATTTCTGTCCAGCAAGGGTGGACATCTTGAAAAAGGAAGACAACCAAAAAGAAAAAGGGACTTTGAGTTTGGATTGCCTGGTGAATTCTTATTATCTCCAAACTTATTTGGACTAGTTAGGAGATGTAACTAGTCCAAATCAAATCCTTAAAACAAAAATTATGTTCATCTCTATAACTTTTCATGTGGTATCCCTCAGGGTTGTGTCCTTAGCTTTATTTTCACTTGCCATAAATGATCTAGGGCTCAATTTACCAAGAGGAGTCAAATCTTTACTGTTTGCAGATGACTTAGCTATTGTTTGCAGGTCGGAGAATGTTAGTACTATTAAAAGTAAATTACAGCCATTGACAAAATTAATTACTGGCTACATCTATAGGCTTAAAAATTTCCACAGAGAAAAAGGCATATCTCCACTTTAGTCGAAAAAAAAAAAATATGCCTTTCACCTAAGAATTTTATCTATTCCTCACAAATTTCTAGGCCTTATATTTAATCATAAATGAAGTTGGGAACCACACGTTACATCATTAAGGTCAGCTGTAACAAAAAAATTAAATATACTCTGGTTTTTTAGCAGTACATCGTGGGATTCGGATTGGTGTATCATGTTAAAGCTGTATACCACATTCGTTTGGTTATGGTACCACGTTCCAAGCTAGATTATGGTCCTTTCATCTATGGCTCTGTCTGTCGCCGAACTCTTTTCAAGCTCGATCCAGTACATCATACAGGTATCCGGTGCATTCAGGACCAGTCCCATTCTCAGCATTTGCTCTGAAGTAGGCCTATCTCCGCTATCATTTAGGAGACAAAAACTAGATGAATTATGTTTCAAAATTATTTCAACAAACAAATCATCCAACTTACAAATACATTTTCTGATCTTAATTCTCCATAGCTTTTCGGCAGAAACAAAACTCAACACTTCCTCTGTCAGAAAGAATCACTCTGGCTATCTCTACACTTGAAACAATTCCGATTATGAAGCCTAAAATTCAGAACCCACCTTGGACTCTAAAACAACCTGTAACAATGCTACATCTGTCCCTTATGCACAAAAATAAGACCATATCTGTCAAGTATGAAGAACGGTTGTTGTGTCTTCTCGAAAATATTCCGGAACATTCTTTAATATACACTGATGGTTCCAAATCCGAAAGCTCAACCTCCTTATCTTTTGTTACTCGCGATTCAACATAAGTTATGGTCAATATAACTGCCGAACTCCACACAATAGCATCAGCCTTCCATTTTTTGCCTTTCAATAACTCAAAAGACAATTCTAATAATCTCAGATTCGTTGAGTTCTCTAAAAAGTTTGAGAAACATGTACCCCAAACATCCAATCATCGTAAGAATACAATATTTTTTCTTAAAACTGTCACAAGGTAAGTCCATAATTTTCATATGGGCTCCAAGCCATATTGGCATTGTTGGTAACGAGATCGCAGACAAACCTGCCAGAGAGGCACTCATGCTCCCTGGCTGAGGCACCACCGTTCTTACTCCATCAGAACTCAATAGACCCCTTAAATTACAAATTTTGGAAAGATGGTAGGCTAAGTGGGGTTTTTAAATGTCATCATCTATAGTTACTATACAAAGCTCTATATAAAATACACATAATTATAAATACAATTCAATATTTTTTTTCATGAGGTAATCAATGAAATTTTTGTTATCTAAAAACCACATACAGACCGAATAAAGGGTGAAAAGCAGAAAAGAATTGATCTGTAGGTATAAGATGAAGTTGACCAGGGTATGACAGTTGATGCACTAGGTCTTGAAGGCCCTTGATTTAATCCACTTGAGCTTCTATTAAATAAACTGAAGTCAGACCCTATTTAGCTGTTAGAAAAGGTATTATAAATTTTCTTAAAACACCACTAAATGCTACCAAGGACAAACTATCTAGATGGCATATTGTTGCTAACTGCTATAGATGGGGGAAGTGCATCATTACTCCAGCAGCTGTCCATCCCATTTATTAGGCCTACTTCTGTATATACTGCTCCAGCAAAAAAATAATGTCAAATATTGACCACTTCACTATTTCATTATTCTTTGAAGCATGGATTAAGTTCAGGCAGAAATAAAGCTTTTCTTGGCAAAAATGTCATTAGATCACTTTTAACTCCCCACCCCACCCCACCCCTCCTCACATTATGTCTTTATTTGGTATATTTAGTCTTTAATATCACCTGTCATATTTAACTTAGCATATTATGCACGTGTGTGTGTGTTTATAGATATATATATATATGCACACAGATATGATATGCTAAGTTATAATTAAGACAATAAAATTTATGCGAGGCTGGATCATTCAGGCTGTATGTGCAGAAGGGTTAATTCTCTTTTTACTTTTTTTTCAATGGTTTCTAAATTTCTCAGAAAATATACCAAGAGAAACATATGAGATCTAATGAGAAAAACAAATGAAATTTTTGTGACAAGAAAACATCAGTAAAAAATAAATTTGAAAAATATTAAATTACCCTATAAGCATCATCTTGTCCATATTCATTAATTAGTTGGCGAAGAGTCATTTCAAAATGGTACTCTGGTCTCTTACAAATATCTTGAGCTTCTTCATTATTTTGAACCAACCATACAAGAGAAGAAGCAAAATGTTCATGAGGAGTCCCATGCGGTGACTTCAATAGCCTTATCAATTTTTCAACAAACCCCATCCTCACAAGATCATCTATAAATCAGAAAGAAGTATTAATAAATATTATAATTATTTAGGAATATAAAAAGTAAAAGAATCTTTTTGAATTGAATTACATATGAACGGGGCTCCATTGAGGTTAATGTCAATAGATTTTTAAGACTATTTCTCACATAATAAAAATATTCATTTAGGATGTATTAAAAACAATATAAACCCACAGCAAAAACAAAAATTACCAGATTAGTTACTTGTATCAACCTATGAATGATATAGTATTCTAAAATATTAGAAAAAGAATAATTTAAAAGCAGTTGAAATTAATAGTAAACAAATAAATAATAAAATGAAAAATACCTCTAAGCTCAACATTCTTAGAAAGCATACTTGTGGTGAAAAATGCAGCTTTCACAATTAACCTTTCATTATTTGAATTCATTGATCGTAAAACAACAGAAAATCCATCTAGATTACTAAACTGTGTAAGAGCTTCACTGTTATCTCGAACGATGCCTTTAAAAAAATAAAATTGAAATAATTAACTAACCTTTAATTACAAACAATAAATAAAACAAAATATAAATAATTTGGAAAAAGAAAGGATATATATATACTTTCATTATATATACATATTATATTTTTAAATATTCTCGTTTGAATTGTTACATGTTATAAGGACAGTTTTCCACTAGACCAAATTTTTGGAAATTTCCTTTAGAAATTCACACATGGGTGTTCCTGTATCAAGGCTGTTGTTGGTCCAACTTTAATTAATTATAGAACATTTTCATTAACTACAGTCCCTACTTTTGTTTATTTTGAAATGAACTGATTCAAACCATAATATAGATAAATGAACTGAAAATATAAAATAAAGAAGACTTACAAGAAACGGCATAAAACGCTTTTAATTTGCATTCATCATCAGAATCATGTTCGACAATATTTAAAAGACGAGGAAGAAAATTCATGGTAACAGCATGCCCCTGACAAAATGGATTGTTCTGCGTACAAACAGCAACAACATCTGCCATACGGGACCTGACTCCAGGACATGTTGATTGCAGGCATGTGTGTACAATATCAAAGCCACCAAGTTTAAAGAAATCTGAAACAATAAGATGAATGAATTAATTAACAATACACCTGCCAGAATATAATTATTCATCTTTCAAATGTGGGAAAATAAGCAAGAAATGTAAATCATAGAAGTGCATATGTCTTTAAAAATATTTTACAAATTACATTCCTTTAATCATAGTCCACAGATCAGATGGATCTGAAGCATTTGGGTATAGAGAGATGAGTAGTAGAAAAACATTAAATATGATGGGAAAACTAATTCGCTAAGTTTATGATCATGGGAAAACTAAGTCGCTAAGTTAACGATCATGGGAAAACTTTAAATTACCAAAGCTAGTAAATAAAAAAAATTAGTACAATTTACTTGGCTTATCCTCCAAAAATGGATTTAACCTTGACTACTCCTTTTTACATTTAATCTTTTTTTTTATTGCATTTCACATATCTTACAGCCTAAATCGATAAAAATTAAGATATTCCATAGCAATAACAAGCTATGTTATGACTTGTGAACCATCTACAAATTATGTTTGAGAAAGACAGAAATATATCTACAAAAAACACACGACATAGTGAATGTCTAGTGCAGCTATTCCCAAACTTTCTTCGCCACAGCGGCCTCCTATAATTTAAAACAAACATTCTTCTAAATTAGACCAAATCAGATGATCCATTTTTGAAATGTAAGGAGTACAGAGGAAAATATAAAGAATCTGATATAGTGAAAGAGTCAGTAGAAAGAATCTGATAAACTTAATATGTGACCAACTAGTTACCAAATCGCAGAATCCCTGAAAATTTAATTAAAATTGGATTGATTATACCGAACAAATATTTGACAACAGATGTGTGCGGAACCCAATTTGTTCCTTGATTTCTATAATGTAAAATGCGACTGAGAATTTTTTTTTTTTTTATTTGCTGCATGAATACAAAGCTTTTCTACCTTTGATAGTGAGAAATCAAAGTAAATTTACAATAGGGAAATGAAATGGCAACCTAATAAAATGAATTATTAAATTACTAAAATTAAATCTATAATTACAATACCAATGGCAGCATCAATGTGGTCCACAAAATCTGATATAGTATCGAGAGCAGCTTCATACTCAGAGGACTCAAGAGTTGTTTCAGGATTTTCCATAGTTTTTAATTTATTAATTGCATCAGCCAATTCTTTAGCCATGTCAACTGTCATGGATTTCAAAACTTCCTCAAGAAATCTTCTTCTCTGTATTAAAAAAAAAATAAATAAGCCAATAAACAACATTGCAATTTAGTTCCTAACCTAATTGTAATTTCACTTTATCAAACTATTGAGAAACCGTATGAAGGAAATACAAAAGAGGCTCACTCCTTTTTTAATTTTAAAAAGAGAAGGTTTTAGTTCTGTAAATGTTATAGTAAACAAGTTTATAAACCAAACAGGAAATATTGTATATTTCTTGCTCTTTAACATTGTTTTTTTTAAGCAAGTATGAAATAGA
>NW_027108122.1:2396473-2399773 GCF_000696795.3 Halyomorpha halys | reverse complement strand
AGTTGGGCCTTATCATGAAAATATGTATGAATGTATAAAAGCATTTCACAGATATCCTTAATGGACCCAAATAATAACATTCTTCAATGACACCTGTGGGCATTCAAGTTTACTATTAGCAGTAATTCATGTCAAACGTTGGTGGCTTAAATCCCCTCATGGACTATTCATGGATTATTTTTTTTTGTCCACGATCTTGGCGTTAGCATTAAGCTTAGTAATTTTGACTCTTCAATTCTTACTGGATCTTTAATAAAATTTGTTTTTAAAAAGTGAGAGGTTTCAAAGCTCTGACAGAGGTTAATAGGCGGATCTAGATGATACATATTGAGTTTTAAAGCCCACAAATGAATTTGTTTTGAGATAATGCACGTTGGAAATGTGTACATGAAATTGTTGAGAGGAGCTTATTAAATTAGTAATATTAACAATGTAACATACTGTACTCAAGAGCTTTAGCTGAGGCTTCGTTTTAACTTTGACATTTTTAATTTTACAAAAAGGTTTCTAAAAATTTTTGATAATAATAATAATTAACATTTACCTTCTTTTTTTTTTAATTTACAATTAAGTAAAGTTCTCCTGGGGAAATGTGCATTCCAAAATTTTTAAAACTTTTTTTTTTAACTAAATATATTTAAAACAACGCGCTAAAAAGTTGAGGTAAATTTAAGCAAAATGCAAACTAGGCTGACACACCAATACTAATTGGTCACCTCATGAAAACTGAGTATCTAGAAAAATTCATGAATACCTGCTTTCAACTCTTTGCATATAGAAAAAACATAAAATAAATTATCTGGAACCTTTTTTTAATTAAATTATTCGATTTGATATGAACTCGCTATATTATTTTATATTTATTAATCTAAGTGACAATCATTATACATATTTTAAAAGTAATCTTACTTTTCAAACTAATGTAATATATATGTTTATAAACAAAACAAAAGTTTTTATTAAAATTCCTTGTTGGTAATAGAATATTCTTCTTCTTACAACAAAAACATTTGTCCGATATTTACAAACAACTGCATAACAATTTGTTTGAAAATTAGTATCTTTGGTCTAGGAGTTTTGCTAACTCCAGGAATCAAAAAATTAGAAATATTTACCAAGAAAACTTATCTATGTTCTTTTAGACAAGTTGTGTTTGACAAAAGTGAATTAGTTCAAATTTAAAATAAAAAAATCTTGTAAAAGGTCCCTTAGATTTTTTAAAACGTTATTGCTCAGCTAAAAAAGTAACAAATATTTGAATGGGGATAATGTAGCTTTAAACAAGAAAGTTGAGTTGAGTTGAGTATTTAAAATATCATGGATTTAGTTTCATCATACTAATTGGTTCAAATTTGGAGAAGAGAAATTCATGATTAACTGTCATTAATTTTCATTTCTCCATTTAATCGGAGATTACCTTTCCCGAAACTTGTTTATGAAAAATTCTCTCTTATCAAATGTTAAAAAGGTTATATAACATATATGGCAAGAGTTCATAAGCTATTCAAACATGAAGGGTCGGTGTGTATTCACACTTCTACATGATGCCCTATTGTTCTAAGTATCTTACTATGTTAGAGAAGCACGCTTGGAAACTATTACCAAACATACATTATATTCTTGCTGCCAAACCCTCATATCAATAGATAAAATCCAACACCATTCTATGTTGTCTTTAAATTCTTACAATGATAGAATGGGCAATTTCAATAAGCCAAGTTATTAAATTAGTAATATTAACAATGTAACATACTGTACTCAAGAGCTTTAAATTCATAATGTGTGTCTAAATAATTTTGGGCTCTTCATTAATATAAAGCACCAAAACAAGTTTAAAATAAAAAGGTTAAACACAAAACAAAAGCTAAATAAATTAAAACTGACAATTTTTATCAGGTTATCAGTGATAATGCAAAATAGAAAAATCACTCATGTTTTCGAGAGTATATTCCAGAAATGTAATAACAGAATAAATGAAGATCACTTAACTGTTTCAATAAAAAAAAAAAAAAACTGTTTTAATGATATAGAAACAGGGGTTTAGATAAAATGAGTTGAGGGCTACCTCTCTTATGATAAAGAAAACCCTTACATGCCATTAAACCATTACTAAAATACCATTTTCAGTTTTAATTGTCAAATCTTATGGGTTACCTCGGGATCCATAGGACTAACATCATTATTATTGGAAGTGGAATTGTCTCCAGTTTCAACAGCATATCTCAAAAGGTCTTGTAAATTCCTAGGAGGTCTGGGATCAGCAACTGTCGGAACACTAACAAGAGCATTATTTCTACTACTACTTGGCTCTGACATTTTGTCAAATCAAACGTTAATAAGGACAACAAATTAACAAAAGTAATAATATTTTCCCCGCGGCAACAGGAGGTCGACAAATAGTAAACATTAATCCAAAGAGGTCGCAAGGTTCAAAGTTGTACCTGTAAAGTTCTAACATATACTAAGAGCAACAGTAATAAAGTTAAAATTTTGGAATGAACTAACAGGTAACTATAAAGTTTAGCCCATATGACCTATATTTTTTGAGATTATACTACTGGAATAGTTAGTACTAAAAGCATAAAGTTAATTTTCATATGAATTCCATAACAGTGAAGAATAAACCCAATAAACAATCGCTCAGATTTGATAGATGGTTTCTTTCTAGAAACATGCTATAATTAGGAAGGTAATGGTTATATATCATCATTGTGCGAGCCATTGGTGGAACCTTGTTGTTAACTATTTGAATTCAGTCGTTTCATTGGCAATAATTTATAGTAGCGAAATCCTGTCTACGTCAATACAATAAACGACTTCCCATGACGGGTAATTCTGCATTATTAGGGAGGATTTCCATATGGGGAGAACTAAGGTTTCGATCTTCATCGGAAGAATTGATCTTACCGCCGCACACAGCACACGCATAAGACAAAACGAAAACAAAGATTATTGCCGATAACTTTATTTGAATTCAAAACATTAATAATAATTTAACGTCTAAATACCATCTAAAAAAAATAAAATAAAAACTATTGACGACTATATATTAATAGTACCAACTGAAACTCATTTCAATACACATCTCCATAGGAAGTCCCAGCACTCATTAAATCCTTAAACATCACGAGGGTGTCTTCGTGATAATATAACCCAGATAATATAGCGTCAAAATTAATTAAAAAAACTTCCCAAAACATCAATTATACACCCCATCAAAATTCTGAATAGCTGTCATCAGTCTTAACTACTTCCCAGGCGACTGGAAAACCAACACCTTTAGTAAAACCGCGTTAAGAT
>NW_027108122.1:2385883-2391263 GCF_000696795.3 Halyomorpha halys | reverse complement strand
AAATAACTTATATAACTTATTTTTCAGTTTAATGTGAATGAAACAACTAAATCACTTTTTACCTCTTTGGATTTAGTTTGAATGTAAACCAACTCTGATCTCTTTGCAATGGCGTTAGTAAGGGAGGTTTTAGTTCCAAACCAGTGATAGGTTTTGTTTGTGACTTTAGCGTTCGTGTTCGTGTTGTTAAGAATTGTTTTGGAATTACAAAATTAATGACAATTTTTTAGAAGTAAATATTTTGCTGCCGTATTTACATTTTAAAGATTCACCTTAATAATGGTTCAATACGATAATTGTTCATTAGTTGTCAGGCACTTGCCCTCTCAATTGACAAAAGAAGATAAAATAGATCTTTTAAAGTTCTTTGGAGCAGAAGAAGTGAAATGTGTTTCATCTAAAGTGAAGCAAAATAGCTTGGTTTTCGCTAAGTATGTAATTTAATAATTTCCTTTATTTATGTTAGTACTCAACCTAAATTCAAATGGTACTAATGATTACTAAGTGTTTAATGTTGCAGCAACTTCTGCATGTTTGAATTTTTTAAAATTTCTTTTATAATTTGGATTAATTCATGAGGTATTTGTTTGTATAATTTAGAAGTAACATTTTGTTGACATAATCAGGTTATTTAAGACAAATTTCATGTAATGTTGAAAAAATTCTCAAGGAATTTTCTATTAAAATGAATAATTTTGGCATTATTTTACAGTAAATGAATGATGGTTAAATGTGAAACATTAAAATTTACAATTATTTTAACACTTTTAAAGGTTTTATATTTAAATTACCATTTTTGTTAAAATGAATGTCTCATTTACTCTTGAAAAAGTCTTGTAACTGCCCTGTTTCAGGCTGTTACTGATTTGTTGATTTGTCTATTTATAGATTAATTTTAATATATTTTGTTTTTGAATGATATAAATTATATGTTGTGTAGAAGTAATATTGAACATTTTGCAATTTAATGTTGCCTTGAAAGATTCATTATTAATTTAAATTGTAGTTGGGCCTATTATTTTTTATGTTTGATAATTTAAATATTGTGTAATTTATTTTGTAGATTTTCTTCCCAAAAAGAAGCAGAAGCTGCACTTAAAAAACTTCACCAAACTGAAATATTGGATCAAATAATATCAGTTGAATATGTGAGGGGTAATGATTTGAAGAGAATCATCAACTCGGAAACAGACAGGTTTATATCCTTCTATATTGGCTTAGAATTTCTTTTGTTGAAATAGGTGACACAAGATAATTCATTTTTTTTCCCAATAGGCAAGATGACACTAGAGAAGAACAAACTCTTCAGAAAAAGTATTTGGAAAACTTCCTTCAAAAACTTAACTCATGGACAGATCACTTTGATTTTCATCAACCTCCTCCTGTCCATTTTAAATATCAATACCCTCCTCCAACATTGCAAGTTTTGACGAACATTGCAAAAGCATTAGCTTCAGTTCCTAAATTTTATACACAAGTTCTTCATCTCATGAATAAAATGAATCTGCCATGCCCATTTTCAGAAAATTTCAATATTGAAACCAATATTGTTCCTGAACAACTACCTATTGGAAATGGTAAAAGGAAACTAAGTTCTGAAGAAGAATCGGAAATAGAATCTGATGAAGAAATGAAGAAAGACAAAGAAGTATTAACGGCCAAACAACAGGTTAAAAAATTGCGAAAAGTTATTAAAAAACCCAAGTTAATTAAACCTGTGATTCAGACCAACAAAGTCAAGTCATCTTTCAAACCAGAAGATGTCTTTGAAACTGAACAAATTGAATTGCCTAAGAAAATAGAAGTAAAGGTAAAAACAGAATTAATAATTTATTTACATTATTTCTTATAATAACTTGAAAATTTGCACTACTTTCTCTCACCTCATAGATTTTTAAATTCAAAATACCCATACCATTTAGCTACAAATTATAATAACATAATCTTTATTAAAATTTAATGAGTCTGTCCCAATGATGCTTTTAATGACTGGGAAGAGTAAAAAACAAAATATTGTATCATTTTACAGCACTTCAATAAAAATTGTAAGAAACTTATTGGAGCAAACAATACATGCTCAAAATACCATTGTCTTATCATTGACCGGTCTAGCTGCTTTCTTTTTTTTTCTCTCTGTAAATAAAATGGTTATTGTCTTGGTAGTGAATTTCAATTTAAGCATTCAAGATAGCATCTCAATTTTTTTTTTTTTTTTCTTAAACTTTATAAGAGTGCTTTTAAATTTCTAAAAATTTGAACTAAAAGGCCCATTTCTGTGAGAATGTTACATATCCTTCAATTTACCTCACAGAAACATGTTTTCTTATAAAAATTTCACATTTATTTAAAAGTTTGTATTTTAAACTTGCTTTCATGACTATTAACACTTATCCTGACTACAATTATGGACAACCATGTTCATTATCTCATATGTAACCAATTTATTCTAACCGGAGTGAGTAAATTGAATTTTGATTCTATGAGACCTTACAAGAACTGGCCAGGCCAGAATAAAATTGGTGCCTCTGCAACTTTGAGGTTGGTTAGGTGACTCGGTTACAATGGACTTGGTCCTGATTTTTTTTATGTGGGTTTTATTTTCTATGAACTGCTTATAGCTCTGCATTAGTTTTGTAATTCTGTATATTCATCTGTTTTTAAGTTTCCCACATGATCTCTAACCAACAACTATGTGTTTTATAGATATTTATTGTGATGCTCATTGACTGTTTCGAGCTACATGCCCATCTTATCTTAATTCTGTTTCTTATCTTCTAACTATGTGGGGGTAAGACCCCTTATACACTAGGCATTCAGTAATTTGGACAAACCCCTTGGATAAAGTCTAATGTATATATCAAGGATATATTAGTAATATATACAGTCTCTCCAGTTCAAATAATAGTTATTGTTAGCTTATTATTAGTGAAAGTAGTCTTAACTTAGGAAAATTATAATTTTTCAGCATGCATGTAAATACTAAATAATCTATTCCTGTAGGTCTCTGCTGATCTAAAACGCTTGGAGGTTAATAAAGAAGAAATAGCTGCAGAAGGCTTTGAAAAAGTTCTTCCTGTTACCGAAAAAGAAGAAGTAAAGGAAACAGAAGATATGCCTGATGAAGATAAAGTGATATCTACAGAAGAATTGTCTATTAACAGAATTTCTCCTCAAGGTAACACCAATAAATATTTACTCACTGAATTAACATAATTATAATTATGAGAGATAGTTGACCGTGGATGACTTGTACGAGGAGAAGATGGTTGGGGGTGCGGTCAAAATGAAACAGAAATAAGTTGATGTAACTTATTTAATTTCATTTTGACCGCACCCCCAACCATCTTTTCCTCGTATCTAATATAATTATACATTTTTTTCGAACTTCTAAATGATTTTTATTTTTTCAGACCAGCACATGTTACCAGTTTTTAAGAACTATCAAGCAGGTATACCTTCTTGTAGACTATATTTAAAGAACCTTGCTAAGGCAGTTACTATGTCAGATTTAAGATACATTTATAAGCGCTACTTGCTGCATATAGAGGAAGAGCAAGGATCAATGTGAGTACATTCCCAAGTTACTTTTATTTGAATTATTTCAGTGTAAATTTAATTTATTGAATTTTCTTTATAAATCCATTGCATTTTAACAGTCTGACTTACTTAAATATTATTATTTTTTTTTTTAAAGGTTTCATATCCAGCTACTACAAGAAGGTAGAATGAAAGGTCAGGCATTCATTTCCTTGCAAAACATCGAACAAGCAAAGCTTGCTTTAACAGAAACAAATGGTTATGTCCTGAGAGGAAAACCCATGGTGGTCCAATTTGCTAGATCATTCAAGCCTAAATGATCATGTAATTATTATTTATTATTTTCAATTCTGAAATTTTTAATTAGTTGCATGTTCTAGAGTGAAATATCGGGTTAAAAATTGTGATATGGATATTCCCTTGCCTTTCTTTATTCATTACCAATTTAGAAGCTTATTATGTGATAATAATTGCCATGGAAACTTCTAATAAATCCATTTAATTTCCATATCATGAATTGAATGAACTCTTCCGCACTGGGAATATAAGAAGCACAGAAATGAATTGTTGAGGATGTTATGTAGGATGTAATTAATCAGGACCTAATGTAAATTATAAAAATAGTTGATCCTGATTCGTATAGCATAGATATTAGTGATTCTACAACTTGTAACATCATATGTTTTAGAAAGATTATTAACCCCCTAAAACATAAAAAAAAAGAAGTTAAAAATAAATATAAACTTGTTGGTGTATTTGTAACATATAAAATTGAATTTTATATTCGTTGAGATGATTTTCTTCTTGAGTCTTCTCTCAAGTATTGTTATTATACTATTTCACTTTAATTATTTCTAAATACTTTAGTTTAAAAGTTATATTTATTAGATCATTATTATTAATTTATAACTTAATTCACCATTTCTCTGTTCACTTATATTCTCAAAATTATTATGTTTGACTTTCAATAATTTTTATAATGTAATAAAAATACTTTTTCTATCTTTTTAAAATACCTTTTTAAAATTAATTTTCTTCAGAATATATTATTACTTAATAAATTAATTTAATTCAGAACCATATGCAGATGGCTTTAATGAGCTCTGAGAAGAGAGTGACTTGTTCCATCTTCCAATACCTGGCATCAGCTAAATTGTTTTAACGAATGTTTTCTTATTTTTTTTCTTAAAAAGACTTTTGAAAAATAAATTTTATTTATCGACATAATGCATTAGTACATCTTATAACAGTAGATTTCCAAGGAATTAACATTTTTAAAATATTTTTCACAATATTCATATGTTATTGTTAAACTTCTAATGTTTTTGTTCTGTTGATGGCAACAGTTATTAACATTTTTTTATTTTATTCATATCACTGCAATATATATATATATATATATATATATATATATGTTGAAATAGGTGACACAAGATAATTCATTTTTTTTCCCAATAGGCAAGATGACATTTAACAGATTCTAGAATCTATTGGACTAAACAAGTATTATGTGTCGATTTTTTTTTCATATAGGATCATTATCAAAACTTAATACAAATCGGTGAAGACACCCTGGGCTTGTAGTTCAGCGTAAACGAAATTATATTTATTTATATATATTTTAATAATATATAAAAAATGGCATACTTTTTGATTTGTGTGCAAAAAATGTTTGATTATAGCTTTCTTTCTCCTGGTTCAATACAGATGACACTTTTTTCTTTTTTGAGATAATATAACTACAAATATTTGTTAAACCCCTTGATATTCATTACACATAGTCTGTATTTTTAAAGTATTTTCATAAATTACTCTTTTCGTCTTTCTTATACACAAGATCTGA
>NW_027108122.1:2384280-2385833 GCF_000696795.3 Halyomorpha halys | reverse complement strand
TATAATTGTTATTTGGTTTGTGCTTAAAACGCTGATATTTACGTAAAATGCTTTCTGTTACATTTTAAAAGTAAGTTATTTAATGATTTTTTATCTTAAAAGTATTTTATTTATTTTCAACTAAATAAATAAAATACATATTTATATCCAGTCTGAAATCTTGTTTTGACTGGCCAGTAAAAGTCAAATAATTTTTTTATTATTTGGTACGAAAGCTTGGCATTCAGTAATTTTGTTTAAAATATGTTATTAAATTGAATATTACATAGAATCATTGATAATTTGAATCTGTTTTAGGTTGTCCATACTAAGGGTTCATTAATATCACAAGATCTTAAGTGAAGTGAATTTCAGAGGCGTTTCACAGGGATAAGAAGCCGCTGCTGGAGTATGTTTTGTTGATTGGTAGTCACTGTATTGATTCTCATTTTGTGAATGTGGCTGTGAAAGATGATATTCCATCTTATACATAATATATTAATTATGTAAAATATACTTATTTGATCTCATAAATAAATTGCTTTGTAGTATTTTGATCCTCCTTTTTTTTTTTCATTTTCGTATTAAAACTTTAATTGAATATCATTATTAAAAATGTTTAAATAATCAATAATTTAATAATGTTTTGCAGACTATTCTGCCAAGGTTATCAATTTCAGTCAAAATCACCCTATTTTTTCATTCTTCACATTAGTATTAAAACTTTTAATTACAAATCAATTTAACCTTATTATCACAACCTTATAAGAAATTTATATACACAATAATAACCAATCTCAAGAAAGAGAAAAGATTATATATTGTTAAAAATGTTTATAGATAAGTTTGGTTGGTATTGATATGTATAATTAATTCTTTATTGTCTCATACTTAATTTTTTTATTTGATTATGTACATTCTAAAATTATACAACAAAGAGGAGCAATTGTGGATAATTTTAAATGAACATACAGATGGAAGTAACATATATCAGAAGGCTTTGATCCTAACACGATAACCTCATACGATTATTATAGACCTTAGAAAATAGGTAGGACAGATATTGGTTTAAACAATACTGAATAAGGATCTGATTTGTCAGCCTCAGATATTTACACTAGTCAGACATGAAATAGCCTCAAACAGATGGGAGCCAGCTTCCCATCATTAGTACAGCCAAGAGGAAACACACGCCTGATGTCAAAGGATAGAATAGTGGAAATAGAGAGGATCAGTATGCAGACCTTGCAGAATATGAGCAGAGGGAAATAGCTTCCAGGCCTCTTCAGTAGAAGTGAAGCAGAGCCTGTCCTCTGGCCTTGTGGAGAAGGAAGGTGAAAAGAATAACAAGTAATACCAACATCAAAAATATCTCATAACCAGGCAAGACATCCTGGAATGAGGATGTAATCCCATGAGGCGATTGAAGCCACCAACGTTTGACATGAATTACTACGAATAGTAAACTTGAATGCCCAGAGGTGTCATTGAAGAATGTTATTATTTGGGTCCATTAAGGATATCTGTGAAATGCTTTTATACATTCATACATATTTTCATGATAAGGCCCAACT
>NW_027108122.1:2376202-2382620 GCF_000696795.3 Halyomorpha halys | reverse complement strand
CTGATGACAGCTATTCAGAATTTTGATGGGGTGTATGATTGATGTTTTGGGAAGTTTTTAAAATTAATTTTGACGCTATATTATCTGGGTTGGGTGCCTTCGTGATTTTGAAGGATTTAATGAGTGCTGGGACTTCCTATTGAGATGTGTATTGAAATGAGTTTCAGTTGGTACTATTAATACATAGTCGTCAATAGTTTTTATTTTACTTTTTTTTAATTTTATTTATTTATTGATATTTACAACTGTATAAAAAAATACAACCAGTAAATTTGATCATAATGACATAATGATAAGATACGGGATGTAGAGAAACTACCCAGTAGTAGAACTCTAAAAACAGTTTACAATATAAGGTCACGAGGCCATCTTCTTTTCAGGAGTTTTTATTTATTTTTTTTTTAGAAGGTATTTAGACGTTAAATTATTATTAATGTTTTGAATGCTAGTAAAGTAATCGGCAATAATCTTTGTTTTCGTTTTTTCATATGCGTGTGCTGTGTTGGGGATCCTAAGGGAAAGTATTTATATCTCTTTTTTTGTTAATATTTTATGAATTTTCCACAGTAGTTTAGAACCCGGACCAAAGGATTCTAGAGTTTTAGACTAATTTTCGTACCTCTATTTTAAAAGTTTCTTTCTGAGAAGGTCTTTAAGTTTAGAAAGAAATTTCTTAAGTGTAGTGGAATTCGATTTTCGAATTTAATTTTTATTGTATTTTTAACTTAATAAGTTTTTAAGAGTGGCGGGGAGTTCATCAATTCTTGGAGCAATATAGGTTTTGGGTATAGATTGATGTGCTGCGGTGGAAATTAAACCTGTTAGATTGGCTTCTGCTTTATCTACTTTTACTGTGCTGTTAAGAATTGGCTTGCAATCTAAGTTATGGTTAAGATTTTTTTTTAATTTGGGTCAGTTCGCAGCTTTATACCGATTTTTAGCTGTATTAGGTTGTAATATTTTGTTTATTTTTATACTCAATAAAACTGGGTTGTGATCCGAACTGAAGATTGGAAGAGATATTAAACGGCTTAGTGAGTAAAACGATATTGAGTGCACTGGGCTTAGAACGACCGTTTCTGAAAAAGTATCGGAAGTAAAGTAAAGTACCGGAAAACGAATTTGGAGTTTCAGACCTGTTGCTGTATTTAAGAGTAGTTTGCAATTAGTATCAATATTATGGCAATTCCATGGTTTGCTTTTACTTGATCACCCATGGTTTGAATGGGATCACCCATCATAACTCGTTCATTTAAGTTTGATCATTTTTTTAAGTCATGATGACCTAGTTGGTGGTCATTACATACTGTCCATTAATCCAATAGGGAGATAATACCTTAAAATAAAATGAAAGAATTTGATATTCAATCTTCTGTCAAGTTCATTTTCGTTAGGATATATCTAAAATTATTCAAAATTGAAGAGATTTTGAAAGTTGAGAATATGTTTTTGATTTCTTTTAACATATTCATCACAGATGGTTCTTGATCAATGTCTTGGGTAGTGAAAATTTCTCGCAGCCATTTTGCTATTGACATGGCAAGGTCTGGAAATTTTTTTCTAGAATTTAACTCCTTAGGCTCGAGAGGTGCACTTTTGGAGTATGTTTACTTAGTGTTATTTTTGCCGTTTTTCGTAGTATGTGCATTCTTTATAATTGGCTGTGTGTTGGCCATTACCATTCGCACATGTTGGTACGAAATTTTCACTGTTTTCGTTCATACATTCAGTTGTGCGATGAGCTCTAGAACATTTCATACATTTTGTTTTTTTTTATTACAAAAAGCTTGGCAGTTAAAACACTGTATCGCTTCTTTTTAATTGCTGTAATTCCCTGGTGATATCAAAATGGCTTCGAGAAATTTTCAATACCCAGGACATTGATCAAGAACCATCTGTGATGAATATATTAAAAGAAATCAAAAACATATTCTCAACTTTCAAAATCTCCTCAATTTTGAATAATTTTAGATATATCCTAGCGAAAATGAACTTGGCGGAAGATTGAATATCAAATTATTATATAAAAAAACGAGAGTTAGTTTTAAAGATTGATAAATCATAAGCCATTATTTTCACAAAACGACGACCTATACTTCCATTGACCACAAATTTAAATAATTTCCCTGTCCCTTTTGCCAAAACAGTCAAATACTTAGTAGTGACTTTAGACAGCAAACTATTATTTATCCACCACATCAAGCCAGTATTAGAAAACGCAAGAACGCCCATACTTAAATAAAAAAATTAAAATTATCCGATAAAAATAAATTGATAACATATAAAGCGGTACTAAGACCCATATTAACTTATGCCTAATTAGTAACAGAAAACATGTATTGTACAATGGGGGTATCACAAAACAATATAGTAAATATTGTATATTTACATTTATCTAATAAAAATATGTTATAAAAAAACAATAAAATGTGAACGTCCATTTTTGATTTTACTGTCATTCAGAATGACTGTGTAAAAGCCCGCTCCAAGGTGACGGTGATAGTAATTGCGACAGTTGTCGGAGCCACTAAAATCGTAGAAACTATAATATTTCCTGGCGTGGTAGTACTGTCTTACTATCAGGATTTACTTAATGTTTGATACCATCATCTACCTGTAAATGAGCGACAAGTACTGACACATGGTAAGGCCTTGACTGTGAACTGTCGGACCTCATAACACTAACCTTAAATTATCTCATACACTAGTATATTTATTGTTTGTTATTGATATACGATGAAAGTTATTGTTTTTAATCATTTTATCATTCATTCACCTGTTAGCAAGATTAGGTTTATTTTAAGCGTTTCTGTAAGCACTCATATATTCATACTTTCTCACTGTAGTCATATTACTTGCAAGATAGATAACTTATGTGCCTTAGATCTAATGTGCAAACATATAAAGTTGTTTAATGTGAGATATGCTTTCTTCAGTTATCATTTACGTGATATTATCTTTTTCTATCTTGATTATGCCTTAATTGGCGAGTGGATTATTGTTTACTGCTGTTACAGTGACTTTATTTAAGATATGTTGGACTTCTTAGTGATAAATTTTCATATTTATATTTTTGTTATTGATTAATGTTTAAAACTTGTCTATTGTAAAAGTTGAATAAAACGGAATTTGATTAATTAATAAAATTAGATTAGATCCATTCTTGTTGTTATAATAATTTCTAAAAATAGACATTTCATAGAAAACAATCAGTTACTAGTTACTTGATACCTTCCATTCACAATGGATTCAATTCACAAAAGAACATCACTCGCGGAGGAAAACGTAGGACGAGGTGGGGGTTGGTTTATCTCTCAGTTTGTATTGGACTGGCTCCGAGGCGAGATGTGGAGTATCTTTTTAGTGAGTTGATTTATTTTTTCGCGTAGTTTATGTAGCAATAGAATTAATTTTAGCCATAACTTATTTACTAATAAATAATTAGAATTTTAACTCGTAGTAAAATTATTTTAAAAAATTTATTTGAAAATTAAATAAATTATCATTCCCGTTTGAGAAGGAACAAGGCAAAATGATCAATAAATATTTTTTTTAACAAAGGTATTTTCTTTTACATGTTGTCAATTAATTAATTATGAAGCAACCAATAATAAACGCTAAGTAGAAATGTTTCAAAGATACTTAATTAGGAAGATATTTAATTTTTTTTTTCTGTATAATACTATATTGGCTGTTGCGGTGGGCTCATAACGCAATTTTCACTTACTACCCCACACGCCCCCAAGTTTTATATAAATTGGTGCACATGTGTTGAAGTTATAGCTATTTATGAAATTTTACAGGATAAAATTATGAACAAATACGTTATTTTTCTATTGCTAATAAAAATTCGAATTTTAGTATTTCTCGAGATGGGTGGAAAAATGGATGGGTTTCGGCTCTTTCCGTCCCAATCGGAATTTATATTTTTCCTTTTTTCTCCTTTATAAATTCATACAATATTTTAATATTTTGTATTTATCCATGTTTTTATATTACTTATAATGAAAACTGTTTATTTTTTTCAAATAAACAAAATTAAATATACTTCAGAGGAAGATTTTTTGAAAAATCCTCATTTAAGCCCTGTCAGACTATTTCTATAAGGATAAGATGGCATTAAAGACTATTCACCTGTACGTTGACATACCGAGTTTAATCAAAATCATTTGAACTGTTTTCGAGAAAATCGAAAAAAAATGTGAAAAATCGATCCTATAAAGTGGTATTTTCTGTTAGTCGATTTTATTAAAAAAAATTGCCGTCGTATCCCAGACATATACTCACGAATTAAATATGTTACGAAAATATGTAACTTTTCGTATTTGAGCTAGGCTGTTCACAGACACAAAGACCACTTTGAGAGATAAAGTTTCTGGACTCACAGATCCTCAAAATATGTTTTTCAGTCGATAACTCAAATTTAAAATTTTGTACAATCTCAATTCTTTCCCTTAATATATATTTCATATACAGGTAAATGGAAGTAAAAACACTGATATTTTCAAACATCCTTAGGTAAAAACATATCCGATTCAAGTATAGTTATAAAGTGGACTAATATAAGTTCAAATAATGAAATTCTAAATATTTACCATTGAAAAAAAAAAAAAATTGAACAGGGTTCAAAATAATATATATGTTTAATCGAGGAAAGGTAACAAATTGAAGATTTTTTAAAATTTAATTTTTGTAAAATTAATTCAGTAAAGTTTTTATTATACAATTGAAGAGCTTTAACTATTTTTTATTTACGACAATTATAGAACATAATATTCTCCATGCGTTTTTTTTCCAGAGAAAATTTAAATACTACAGTTAAAACTTCTTGTAGTTTACCTAGACTCAGTTGATTGCTCTTTATTTTCTCTTTGAATTTTATGCCAAATAAATATGTATATATAACTTCAGCTATGCTGTTAGAGTATGATAAAATGTGATATTGTTTCTTATAGATAGGAATGATTTTTTTTTTTATTTCGATATATTTTTCGACAAACATTTTTAAAATATAGATTTTTTTAGTCACTTTTATCGGACCCTCCGTATCCGGCAATCACTTTTCCTTAAACTCAACCCTCTCAAGATTAACTTGGTTCAACTCTAGATAGATCTCTTTCATTGACAGAATATACCAATACGATGGTCGATAAAGCA
Source organism: Halyomorpha halys (assembly GCF_000696795.3). Lineage (NCBI taxonomy): Eukaryota > Metazoa > Arthropoda > Insecta > Hemiptera > Pentatomidae > Halyomorpha > Halyomorpha halys. The sequence goes on along the minus strand of NW_027108122.1, from coordinate 2,377,463 downwards.
AACAAAAAAAGTTATTAATTGTTTATATGTTTTAATGAAGTAACTCCCAAAATAAATAAATTCTATATAAATTAGTTATTCGACAATAGTTCACTTATGCTTTTTCCGTTTGGAGCTCAACATTAAGTATATATACATGTCTTCCCAGAAAATTCATTAATAATAGAAATTGCCGACTGTAAAAAATCCCCGATTTAAGGCTAAACTCATAAAAGAACAAAATATGTTTTGCTTAGCTAATATTGTCCTTTTTGTTTTTAATCTTTATATACATGGTCACTTATAGCACGTGATCATGTGAAATAATAATTTTGTAGGAATAAATTTGTAAATAAAGTTTTGTTATTATATTATTATTAAAATAATGATGAAAATTTCAAAATATTAAACTACTCTACTGAATAATAATCCATTTTTCTTCCTGTCAAGGCGATAGATTTTTTAAATGTGATAGCAAGAATTAAGAAATAATTTGTTTTATTTAAGTGAAATATTTGCAATCAATATGCATATAAAAGAATTATTTTTTATTATAAATTTGAAAGAAATAATTTTAAATTTTAATTAATTTTTTAGAACAATGTATGGATTTTTTTTATGTCCAAAACAATTATAATCATTGAGTTTGCTAATATTTAACTTTAATTATAAAATAATAAGTTTTAAATTTACAGCGTAATGTACCATACAAACGGTTTGGTAAATCTATATTATGTTTCTTTTCAGGAATAACACCCTTTTTATTACTTTTATTATTTTTATCACATCCGAACAACGCTTCGGACTTTTTGACCATTATCGAGTTCTCAAAATTATGTGGTGGACAAGTGTCTCAATTTTTTTATATTCAACACTGAATATAAATCCAAATGTTTCTTTATTTTTTTTTTCTTCTGAGGTGTTACATTTCCCTATTTCATATCTTTAAATTACTTTTTTCTCATGGTCATTTAACTATACATATTTCAGTGGACTGGATTGTTATTACTATGGCGATTCGTCTAGTTATATACATAATATTTAACGAATTTAACATTAGTAAGAATAATATCAACGGACGAATCGTCCAAAGAATTAAATTTATTTTACATTGTGAATATAAGTTATTATCCTCTTAAGACATTTTTCTTCTCTTAACTTTATCATATTTTCCAGGTCTTATAACATTCAAACGATAGAAAGAAAATCCCAGTTGTATAACAGTTTATTTATAATAATAAATGATCAGATGTATTATAATAAATAAATAAATAAATATATA
>NW_027108122.1:2370249-2376152 GCF_000696795.3 Halyomorpha halys | reverse complement strand
ATATGTATTATAATAACAGACTGTTTTGGAATAGGTTTTTAAAATATTATAATAAACTGCCTATGAAAGAATAAGTCGACAAACGTGTTGTTTTACGCCTTTTGATATTCACTGAATACAAAATAATGTCTCAGTTTCTTTTTCATTATAATTTATTTGATCTACTAAACTTTTTCCGATGAGCCTATGGAAAATAATTTTTTTTTTTAAAAAACATTTTTTAAGAACAATTTATAATGATAACTTGAGAAATTCAAAACAGTTCTAAAGCGATTCTTCCACTGACTCATATGAATTATTATGTTTACTTTCTTATATTTTGTTTACGTTTGTGAGTCGTCGTGGAGAAAGAGGTGTTCACCTCCCAATAATTTGAAAACGATAAAATTTAGGAAATTTGATAACTTGCTGTAAACATAAAAAATTGTCAAAGAGGTTATTACACTCAAAATATCTATTTAGTGCTATTTGGAGAGAACCAGTTTCCAAAAAGTTACAGAGGAAGGGTAAATTTTGGGTAATATTCGAGTATGTACCAATAGACTTTAATACCTCAATCAGGCTTCTTTCGATCAAATGAGCTGAAATTGAGTGTTATATTTTGTGGTTTTCAAAAATTAATGAAAAAATCAAATACGTCCTCAGTGAGTGCTACTCACGATTTTGTTTAAACTACAGAACTAAATTGATTCGAAAGTGAATTATTATTTGAATAGGGATAATAAAACTAAAATTACACATTAGGTAAGTGACGAATTTTTATAAAAGAAAGTATTTATTTGTTTCATTTTCCTATTCAATGAAAAATAAAATGCAAGTAAATCCAATAGAAAAAATATAATTAATCAACAAGAATTTAATCTTTAAAGCAAATTATAGTTTAATTAGCAACATAAATAATTGCTTTCTCTAGCTATCATTTGAACAAGTTATTGTTAAATTAAATTCTAATAATAACTTTACTATTGGCATTTTTTATAATTAAAAGTAATTGTTTCTTATTTACAATGGAATTTTTTATTCATCATTCAGTGTACATTTTTGTGAGGTAATGAAAAAAGTAATTTTGGCAACAAATATTTCAGGATAAAAAATTGAATTTTTCAGATCACTGAGTACTTGTCGGTTGAACTCACCCCTATTCTATTCACTGATTTCATCCAGGATTTCATAGTTTAATTTTTCATAAAATTATTTACTCTATCATGTATAAGTGACCTCATTATTATAGGCTATGGAACTTAATTTATCGTCAAGAATTTATTTGATTTTCTTCATCTTTGATATGAGACTAACATGTACCGCAAATATTTATACATTTCTAGATAATCATATGATTTATAAGCCATATTAATTGGACTATTCTTCAAAGTTGTGAGCAATGAAGCCGTTATTAACAGTAAAACATTGCCAATTGAAATGTTTATCTTAATTTAAAAAAAAAAAATTATGTTTATTTTTTTTTATTATTACTTTTTTAAATTAAGTTAAAAAATGAATATCAATCACTTCTTTAATTTGTTAACAAACCAAATTGAAAAGACTAATTTCCGAATATTTTACAAAAACTGTTGAATCCTATTAATCATAAAGTAGATTAATTTTAATTATTACTTAAGTTTGTACTTTCTGTTTGCCTTAATTTCTTACTTGTATTTTTATGCATATAATAATATTTTTTATTTATTCTGGGACTGATCCCTTTTGATTAATATTAGAAGTGTCCGAATTAGGCTTTAGAGTCTTTGAATAAAATACAAAATTTTCACAACAAAAATGAAACTATAAACCATCATAAGTATAATTATAACAATGAATTTGATAAGATAAAAAATAAACAACAATAATTAACAGAATATATAAAGTGAAAATAGAACAAATAAAATCAAATCATATATGATATTATAAATCATAAGGTGACTAACTTCTAATAAAAATTAAAAAGAATCAAATACAAGTAAACTAAAAATAATAAACAAAACTGTACGATTGCTGTTAATATACATATTTACAAGTTTAAACGAAAATCTGAATAATCAAATACAGAAAATAAATAAATAAATTAACCAACAGAATAGGTAATGAAAAAAAAAAAATAAAATGAAATAAAATAAATTCTCTTAAAAATAATACATCTTAAGGAAATTATTCCAATAAAATAAAATAAAGGTAAAACAATTGAAGTAGTGAGAGGGATATGAATATGTATATAAGAATATACAAAATTTATTCTCTCTTTATTGCCTGATTCATTTGTCATCCCGATATACCTTTACAAATTTTCTGCCTCGTAATATCTTTTTCATTACATCATTTTTAATCGTTGTAATTCATTACTATATCAGTTATTAATCCTTCATTTTATTTATTTTAATATCAATACTATCTTTTAGTTTACTCTTTTGATATTCGTTTGCATTATTTTCTATTTGTCATCTTATGCAAAATCTGTAGCGAAAACAATCAAAGAATTGTTATTATATTTCTACAGCAAAATAATGGTTTTCAGTGCAGCGTTAGTACAGCACACGGCGATGGTTTTACTCCAACTTTTGTGAATGCTCATTTATGACTTTGCATCTAGGTTAGGCGCCCATACACGTACGTAGGTTACCTGCTATTGGGTGAAAAGAATCTTTGGCGTTTGCATCGCCTCGTACCTATCGCATACCCCATTATGAAACGATGTCTAAAGTCGGTTATGCATATTGGGGTATTGATTGTTACATAACATTTCTCGAGTCTAGACAGTTTCTATTAAAGCATTGTGTTTCATTTTCAATCATCATCAATATAAAAGTCCTATTATTATACATATTGACTTATAAATACCAAAAGTTAATGAGATTATATATCAGATAGAGTGATAAGTCATTGATTGAATGTTACAGACACCTACAGATTGCTTTAATTATTGAGAAAATTATTTTTCTTTAAATTTATATGAGTCATACATTTCTAAGACCTACCTAAATTGTTTTCTGAGGTAAACAGTCCTCTAAATCCTTGGAAAAATCCAAATCCTCGGTTTGGAAACGTTGAAAAATGGCTGAAAACAATGTTGGAAGTATGTTATTACTCAAAAGCCGCTTTAAGTTTTGACATGTTTCAATCAAAATTACTAAGACTGATCAGTAGTGCTCCCCCCTACATCAGTAACAAGAACTTACACAAAGACTTACGAACTGCCTACGTACAAACAACCATTAAATCGTTATATAAACGGTTTCACGACACACTTCTAATACACACTAACCCTCTAATTCAAGGACTATCAACACTAGACTTAGCAGATACGAGACGACGTTTACGAAGGAGCTGGAATAATTACCTTTTAAATTGATTTTTAAATTTCAATTTTAATGGAAAGGCATCATTGGATAACCTTAACCTTCATGCCTTTATGACATTTTTTTTCCCTCTCTCTACATCTCATTCGCTGGTTATAAAAATACTTTTACAGTTGTGAATAAATTAAATAAAATAAAAAAAAATTCTTTTGATAAAAGTTTACTACATAAGATATAATATAAGACATAAATCTACATAAGATAGAAATCTCCTCAACCAACTTAATTCTAAATATTTCCCCATTTTAACATGCTGTTCTTATAAGTACATATTTTATTCGATTTATTGTTTTTCTAAAAATTCTATATACATTTTTACTCTAGCTCCGATGGTTAGACGGTGTTAAAGAGTTTTCAAGGACCCTGCTCCGAGTGAAGAATTGGAGAGCAGCTGCTCTTAACCGATTAAACTGGTGGAAGCTGCTTGAGGAGGCCAGGACCCAGTAATGGGTTGTCGCGCCGATTGAAGAAGAAGTACATGTTTATTCTACCTAGTAATATTCTGTGTTATTTTTAACAATTTTATTTAAGATATTTCACCGATTATACATTTGTTTGACATATCTTTCTTTTATATTCTAGTTCATATTTTACATATATTAGGTACATATATCTACATATCTACATTAAGAGAAGAACAGCAGCGTATGTTTTTTTTTTTAATAACCGCGTAAAATATTTGGGCAGAAGAACGATGAGTTAACTGAAGAATTTAGAAGGCTACACGATGCTATATGGCGTCACTGCACCCAGTTAATATAATTTAGATGATAGTGTTGCGGTGAATAAGACGATCGTTTAACTTTACAGGTTTTAGCATCAAAGAGATCCCTAAAACGGTAGTAAACAATGAATTGAGGGTGAAACCGAAGCGAAGGTGGGAGGATTGCATCAAGACTGGTCGAATAGTTTTGGACGCACATCACTGGACAGATATCCAGTTAAAAATAAACATTCTCACCATTTATTTAGATGACTAATCAGTCCTGAGTTCATCTAAACAACTAAATTGGTAATTCCCCCTCCTCATCCCTGTTTCGTGTGGTTCCTCGAATCAGACGAAATTACACAGAGGCGGTATAATTGAGGTTGTTAAAACAAGCAACAGAAGATAGGAGATGGTGACGCCGCAAACAGAAAAGAATTATAGAGCCCATTACTGCAAGAGTCCCAGGGGAGCTAGTAAGCTTATTATAATAACAGCGAAAAGTGGCTCTTTGCCAGTGTCATTACTCTAATGGCTATCTAATACATTCCACGGTAATGACAATAATAATTCCAAACTGTCTTCTGGTCTCCTGCCACGCGGCACACCGCGCCTCGGCATACCATATGCGAGCAGATAACGAACGAGTCCGATAGCTCGAGGTGCCGGAGTGGGTTTGTGGAAAGATTAGCTGTTTCGAAACACCTGCAAGGGAACAGCGAACAGGATTTTCACATTTTGTTAAAGAAAATATACATTCTAAAAAGTTATTGATGTTTTCCCGAATAACAGGAAAGTACAATGGTTAAATAATATTTGATAATATGAAGATATCTTCAAGGTCAATAATAAGGCCCATCTGAACCCATGGGCAGCTGAATATAAGAATATATATATATAAAACGTCTACGATAGAAAAACAATTAAAAACTACAGAGGTTAACCCTTTAAATTTAAAGATAATTTTTTTCTTTGTTTTTATTTATAAAAAAATGGCAGTTTTCTTTTAAAAAACATTAAAGTTTTTAATAAATTTATAACATAGCCTGATAGGTTCACTATCAGATTAGGCAGGTGGATACGCACACGGTGGTGGGAACCTCCCAGTTCCTTCCTCACAGGATGGGCTGGAAAATAGATAATGAGAATGATGACAGTATGAGATTTGCAATCCTACTCCTAACATCTCTAAGGTTCATTATATTAAATACGGATAAGTTTAATGACTTTCTATGTGAGACTATTAAATTTTATTTGATTTAATAAATAACTCATAAAAAAGTCATAATTTTTTGTTCATCACAAAATTACTTTCTAGTATTAAAACCTGTCTGAACTTAAGGAATAGAACTATGAGTAACAGCAAAAACTTTTAACATCAAACGAATTCAATCCATTAAGTCCAAAGTCCTTCGAATTATAGTCGATGCTCCGTATCATATTTCCCTATATGACGTAACCTATATGATTAAACCTTACTATTTCATTCAACGTATACCACATTCCATCCAAAATTACTACATTTCATGAATGTAAATATATGTACAATCCTTTAGCCCAATCCCTATCATGCAACCTTTCCTTAAAATTCCCGAACGTTGAAAAGACAATGACCCAGAGACCAATTGTAAATAGTAATTTTGGAGTCCCGGCAATGGCCTTTTTATTCACGTCTTGGGCGTCTGTAGCCAGCGCCCACACTCAGCCTCCACTGGCTTTCAGTACCAGTGACGCAGTTAAGAAAGTGCTAGGATCATCCAGAGTCCTGTTTTTTCTTCTGAAGTGAGGGGACAAGCTCGGCTTGGAGTGCCCACGGCTGAATGTAAATGTAAAGTTTAATTTTTGTT
>NW_027108122.1:2349652-2366488 GCF_000696795.3 Halyomorpha halys | reverse complement strand
ACGTTTACGAAGGAGCTGGAAAAGGGACCTCTTAAATTGATTTTTAAATTTCAATTTTAATGGAGAGGCATCATTGGATGACCTTAACCTTCATGCCTTCATAACTTTTTTTTTTTTTTCTCTCTCTCTCTACATCTTATTCGCTGGTTGTAAAAATACTTTTACAGTTGTGAATAAACTTAATAAAGTTAAAAAAAAAAAAAAAAAAAAAAGTTTTGACATTATTTTATTCTAGTACCTGCCTCGTAGCTGTTCATTACTTGTAATGGTAACTTGGTTTTTATTCCAAAAGTAACTTTACTTTTTTCATTCTGAACTTACTCTTAGTGTTTCTATTAATCAATATAACTTCCTTAATGATATTTGAAGGGGGTTCTGTCCAGCAGGTAAATTCTAAGATAGCTGAGCTCCTAGCCAAATGGCAAAAATAAAACTCGTTGAATAATCGTTATTCAACAAGTTTTTATTTTTTTTTTTACTCAGATTTTTGCTAAAATTTGTATATATAACATTGCCCTGAACAGTTGTTATTAAATAAAGTGTTACAATTTCGGCATAAACTATATGATAAAACCTTGACGTAATTGTTGATAATTTGACTTTTTGTTAATAATGAATCATAAATTTGGGGTAGGCAGAGGTAGATAAAAAATACTCTTATTCAGAAAATGTTCAGTTGTACCCCTTGGCTAATCGTCCTTTCAAATATGTATGAAAAAAATCTTGGTCAGATAAACATGCCCTGCTATTATTTAATAAACTTTGTTTCTTGTTGTATGGATCTTTGAGAAAGAATGTCTGACATTAATATTAAATTGACTGGTTTCATGATATACCAACACTAGTAAATTGTTTTCATTAATACCTAATATGTGGGAGTGGGTAGCCCATTGGTAAGGCAATGGACTAATAAGCTCAAGGACCCGGGGTAGATAATTATTGTCGGTTACCTGTAGCCGCTAAGTCAGACCTGTGGGTTCGGAAGCCCTCCGGGGTCCGCCTCGCCTCATGAAATCTGGAGGTCGAGCATGATTCTGATCAAATCACCTCCTTGCACAACCGTTGGTCTAGTAATAGTCCTTCCTTACAAAGTACTGCACCACTAATCCTATTACGGGTTGTAGATTTACAGATTTAATTTTAATTTAATAACAAATGTATTGATAACATTAAAAATCATCTTTAAGCATTAATATAAAAAAAAATTAAAATAAAACAAAATTAATTTGTTACCATATAAACAATTACATAGTTAACCGAGACAAGATTGTTAATAACCTATAAAAAATTTCCAGATGACTTGATAATTACCAATACTAAGGAGATATAAAAATAAGTAAAAAAAAAACAGGAGGTTGGTAAAATAAGAAAAGTTCATCTGGCGACTAGTCGCCATAAATTAGTCTTATAATTAATTAAGAAAATGAGACATAAAAATTCAGAATGGAATGACTATAATAAGATGGTTGATCAACTTTTTTCTCAACATGTTTCAAATTTAAAAACTTAAGGAGACACTAACAGTAAAATAAATTTAAGAAACAAAAATTACAGTGGAAATTTACTGCAACGGACAATCACAGTAACGACGAATATTTTCGTCCAGAGGACTGTCAATTGAAAAGAAAACGGTGTGGAAATTGATAAAGAACTGTAAAAAAAAAACTATGACTCTCTACCTTTTTCTCAACATGGGCCACTTATAATAAAGTTCTAATCTACCGTCACACTAACAATATGATAAATTAAAGGAATTTAAAACTGACACCTGTTTACAAAAACAGTCCTGGTTAAAACGTTCCACAGAGCGTCAGTAGGGAAGGGAATGGTATAAATTAAGACTAAAATAAAAAAAAAAACATAAATAATTATATTTTCGAGAGGAGCCAGTGGTAGCACGCTTCAAGAATCTCGCGGCACACTGAAGTGGCGCGGTACAATGGTTGAGAATCAGTGATCTAAGCACAGTGGTTTCCACTGAGTTACAGCGTGGTCGTGATGGGTACCGACCGTAAGATGCTAGGTGTACACTATCTTACATTATATAAGATACTACCTTATATTTAAATTTCAACATAGTATAGTTTCTCGTATAATCCTTCCACTAAACAAGAAAATTCACTATGATTCTGAGAGATATCTGTGCAGCTCAATATGTTATTGGCATTGAAAGGCACTGGAGGCGAAGGACATACTGGTTACAGATATTCTGTTTTTCAAAAATTGATATGAAGGAGGCACTGAAAAAGTGGAGGAGAAAACTATCAGAATTCTCCAGAACGGAGGTGTTCGTTAGTCATCGACTTTGGCCCGAAAATCAAAGTTATGGATTAAAGGATTGTTTTCTTGTTCTCGCTGGAGTGTATTATTTTACAAGATCTTAATAAATTTTAAATTTACAGAAGAAACGAAAATAATTTTTAAAAAAGGATGAAGTTTCAGACAAGGAATGTTTTATTTTAAAGCTGACCATCAAATGGTTGATCGAATGATCGAAATGTTGGATTCTTATATACATTTGAGGAATACTTTTTGTAATCCATTCGATATTTCCTTCTTGAAAGTAGTGCTCTGAGGGAATGCGTATACCATTATGTCGGGGTGACAGGATGGATAAGGAGGAAGAAGTTGCTCTCATTAAGTGTTTCCCAGCAGTGAGAGATTGAACCATCGCCCGGAATGAGGTACGTGATCGTCATTGTGGCTGCGGAATGGAAGGACTGCCATAGTCAGATGCGGCCTGTCCCACGAACAATAGGCGACGGGGGGAACTAGGCATGCAGGAAAGGCATGATGCAGCGGAGTCGACTGGGGAAATGAGAATTAAGCACTGGAAAATAACCCTTTGATAACAAGGCCCTGTCTCTAGTAAATGGTCTGGAGAAGATCTTTCGAAAACTTTCACGTTAAATGGATTCGACAACGTCATTATCGTCGGAACTCTTCAATATGACATGGGGTCGATTGTCTATCAGAAAATTGGCCGGAGAGTTTTCTACGATTAGAAATAAATAAACACAATAACACAATGATTTCTGATACAGAAGTAACAACATCGGCAGGGAGTGGGGATTTACGTATAAAATGTTAAAAAGAAACTTGGGAAAGTGGTAAAAACATTTCATTTAAACTGAGGAATGAAGAAAAACAGAATATTAAGTTCAATAGTTCAATTGTCCTCCTCAAACCGTTACGAGGCGTCAGCTATTAATTTAAAATCATGCCACATTATATATTATAATGTTATATTATATTATACCTAATTGAAAAGTTTGGACCCCCATGGGGTAATTGTTATGCGCAATTAACGAGGCTTTGCGATCCCTCGGCCACCACAGTACAGTACATCGCACATCTCACACAATAACAGTACACAACTCATTTATATGGGCACTAAGGACATATACAGTATACCCTACACACCGTAGGGTCACCTCCCCTTGAAGCTTCACCCCAAGGTGAATTCACCAGTAGACCTGCTATACTAGCGGTTTTAGAGGAGAAAAAAGACAGTTATCTCACCCAAATTTTTGATTACATTAATGAAAACTATGTATAATAACTAGTCTAAATTGATGAGTGTGCCAAGTATGGGTAGGGGGAATAAAAAATGGCGGCTGTTTCAAAGCGATTAAATAAAATAATTTTTCATTCGGAGCTCTATATCTTAAAAAGTAAGAACAACACAAGAAAATCTAAGAGAAAGTCATTTAAAGAATAGAAAATTTTCTGAAATATGAGCCTTAATAGATTATTTACGTTAAATATTTTTCGAGATATAGCTTTTTAAAAAGCAACGTTTCATAAAAATGTATGGGACGAACTAAAAGATCTGTAGTTAGTGAATTTACTTTGAAAAATTTATGTCTCAAAAACCATTTGACGTATAAATGTCTATTAGCACTAAAATAAAATCTAGTTTAATGAGCTATAAAGTAGTTTATGATGTTTATCTTCGCTGGAGTAATAGTTTTCATGAAATTTGCTATTATAAATTGATTTATTTTATTTTATTAGTACTATTATTTTTTTTTAAACTTATTTATCCATTCAAGTGTTTCTTGTAACCGGCTTTTTGTTATGTTTTCCTTTGAATCTATGTGTTAGTCTTGTTCTAGTAGAATGTATTTATTTGTTTGTTTTTGGTAAACTGATCTACTGCTGTGACAATTATTAATGGCCAGATCACACATTGCCGTCTAATAGTGAATTTGTTTAGCGGGTCACTGGAGAGGTCTAGAAGGGTGAATTCAGGAGAGTCAATTTGTTCATCGGGTGAATTAAAAATTGTGAAATGGTGAAATTGAAGGAACAGAAAAGGGAAAGAAAAAAAGGAATGAATTGAAATATTTGTATTTGGTGTATAGATTGAAATTGATTGTAAATGGAAACTGTAGGGGAAAAAAACTGTTCTTTATATTTTATTATACCATGTAATTATATGTAATTTATATATGTTCGATTACGGATTGATTAGTATGCTGTGTATGTAGCAACCTGATGTATTTGGGCAACATAGATGAATAAAGTATTTCGCTCTCTGTTCGGACAAATTTTCATTTTCCAAATTTATATTCATATGTGAATATCATAAAAACTACTACCCCTACGAAGATAAATGTCATATACTACTTTATAGAAAGTTAAATTTCTTTTATTTTGAGTGTTGGCTGACATATGTGCTAATGGTTCTAGAGATATATTTTTTCAAAATTCCAACATTTTATACGAACAACTAGAAATTAACATTTTGTGAGTTTATTTTGTCAAATATCATAAAAAATACTACTCCTACAAAGATAAACATTTAAATATTTTGTGGTAAATTTATTTAGCTTTAATTTGAGCGCTAATAGATATCTGTACGTCCAATGGTTTCTGAAATGAAGTTTTTCATAAGTCAAACTTATTATCCGAACAACTATAAATCAATCTATTTTAGCAAATATCATGAAAACTACTATTCCTACATATAGTATCTAAATAACCATACTCAATTTTAATTTTTAAAAAATTAAAATTAAATAATATTAGTATAAAATACTTAGTCCTCAGAAATGAAATATCAATTAATAAAAATCACAAGTGTAAGGCTTATTTTGAACAGTTAAACAGGAAAAATCATTTTTTTTCTTTTAATCATTTGGGACGAGGGTTTTTAAACTCAGGAGAAGATAATGAAATGTTATACAATTTTTTTTTTAAGAAAACACAAAGTTGAGAGTGACCCTGAAGAGATAAGGTAGAGGTTTCTTGTGGTGAATACGACAGAGCGAATTCCTGCACTATCTTTAATATATCCGAAGAATATGTATCAAATACAGCAAATATAATACATATAACGAATAACTATGAAGATTGTACCAAGATAAATAATCAAAACATGGATTCTGATAGGTTTTTAAACTATTAATTCTTATTACTTTATTTCTTAAAAAATAAATTAAAAAATCTTCTTAAGAATTTAATATTATGAAAGTTGTGCTGTAAAAGTCAAAATTGTAGTGTATTGAGTTGAAGAAGATAACAATATGGTGATATGAAAACACACGAAAATTACTTATATAACATGGATTCATATTTTAAATTACTAGTTTCATGATTTATTTCGGTTTTAAAATCTAAAGCATTGCATTTTTTTTTTAAACGGTTTTATTTAGTTTTACTCAAATTGTAATATAAATTGCGGAAGTTATTCAAAATGAATAATAAATGTTGTTTTTTTTATATTAGGTGTCGTCCTGGAAAAGTTATTAGCAATTAAAATCCTGGATTTATCCAGTAAAAAGGAAGTTATGATTGAAACTAAACATTGCTTGCATATAGCTCAAAAAGTATAAATTTGTTGATCTATTATATCAAATAAATATTATACAAAATGATAGGTAAATAAATCATTGAAATACCTGTGTACCAAGATCCCTTCAATTTGTTCCACATTTCAGTTTGATCGGATAGTCTGAAGTGAGTAGAGTAAAAAGAATTACGAGCATATGATTGACAGAAACGAAACTACATAAATGCGTTTAAAAAGTTATTAAGAAGTCGTACGAGTTTTAGCTTATGTTTACATCATGTATGCATATAATTTGGCTTTGTAAATTTTTATTAAAATACAAGCTGCTTGTTAAACATTTATTCTGCGAAAGGATATCAAGAGATCTGAAATATCTTGGAAATTTTTGTATAGTGGTTAGTGAGTGTTGCTGTGGATATAGCTATCTCACGGAACGAAATATTCTTTTTACGGACTGCGGGAGAGCTGTATTGAATAGCATCTCAACGAACCGTCCTTATTTCTTTCGTCTAGAAGTTTCAAAGCCATTTGAGTTCGAAGCACGTGGAATACACGATTATTTAGTTAGTATGATTTGTTAATATTAGAGTTGAAAAAATAACTGTTCAGGGACTATTGGAACAAAAAGAATGCTGCTAGTTCAAAGGAAATGACTCGTAAGAATAAGGACACTACTTATCGTTTTAGCACTTTTACACTAAATTACGCACCGTAAATACATTTTGTTTTCGTTTTGCTTAAAAAAAACGAACGAATGTGATGAGTCCTAAATGTTGTTAAAACAAGGAAAATTATATAATTTCAATGTGAAATTAACCGTGAAGAGTTTCTCTGGCAATGCGGTTTCTGCAAACAGTTAAAATAAACAAATCATTCATCTAATCTGCAATTGTTGGTTTTAGTGTTTATTTCTTTACATATTCCTCTTTAATATTAATGTTTTCATTTTTATCTTGGAATGGATATTTGTAAATCTATTCACTAAAGATAGTGGCTATGAGAGCCGTTGGTAACCGAGAGTGGGGCCCTGGGACTTAAAGGCCCTTTCAGATACGAAACATGGTACTCCAAGTTATTTCCTCAACTACTTTGACTAATTTAATGTTAGTTAAAAACATTTATTAATTTAATATTTGATAAGTAACAGACATTGAAAAGAAAAATTGAACATTTACAAGAGATACCTATAAAATTCTATTTATTTCAGTACGTCTCTTTTTATCAACATTAGTGATAAACTGCTCAATATTTCACTGATGACTATTGTTTTCTCACTTCATAGAGTGCCAGAATTCCATAAACGTACATCACGTTTGTGAACACTTTCAGAACAAAATAGAATCAGGATATTTAATTGCTGATATTTATGACACTGCTTGTTCTTCTAGTAATGGTATCGATTATTAGACTTGGGACCCCATCGATCGAGGGGCCCAGTGAGCCCTTAGAGCAAAGATGGCACTGAATACACAAAGTATTGTTTTAGGATATATTAAAAAAAAAAAATTTATAAGTAAAAGTAATGGACTGTATAATTTATAAGAAAATTAATTTTAAAAAAAAAAAAAAAGTGAAATAATAAAACATCCTTACCCTGTTTACTTTTTATATGACATCCTTCCTGGTCATTTTTGACATATGGGAGTGGTTATCTAAAGGTAACCAATCTATTCTAAACCTCATTGCAGCGTCCAGTTTCAGTTCGTGTGATCGCCACAGAAACAAAAGTTGACACCCCAACTCCCTCGCCTACTTACATTCCACTCAGTTTCCCTTGTGGTTGGTCAGTGAAATGGAGGCATGCGTCATTTCTCGAGGAACTTGCATACTTCGTCGAAGGTGGAATTTCGGCGGTTTGTCCCAAACAAATAAGAAAATTCTAGAACTAGTACCTCAAAATCTAATTATATAGGAATTACGCCTTTAGACCGAAAACGTTTTAATGGCAAGAAGGCTATACATCCAATAAATAAAAAAAATGAATAAATTTTGAAGGCACAAAAAAAAAAAAAAATCAATATGGCACTAGAATAAGTAAACCGGATATAGAAAGATTGAACAAGAAAAAAATCCTTTCAGTAGTGCGTTTATTAAACTCGGGATACTGCGGGCAGAGTTCCTTAATTGGCAGTCAGTTGATACTAAAACAATATCTGTAGCTGTTAATGTTAATGTTGTAATTCAAGCTGTTGAGGTAGCTCTTCAGCAGAATGTAAGTAGCTAAGTAGAACCCCTTGAACAGGCTCGTGGAACCCCGGCTGGGAACCGCTGTGTTACATGCTAAGGTATTGTAGTTGTGTGAGTAATATTTACAGGAGTTATACATACGAGTGATTGGTAAGCACGCAGGATGATGGGGCTTATTTTTCTGCTGAATAATATATTTTACATTATTTTTTATATAATATAGGTGAAAGGTTCAATATAGGGAATTCAACAACATAATATTTATGTAACTGAAAAATGATGAACTGCTTTATTGACATTTTGCTTATATAGGTGTACACACCGACAAATTCGTTTCGCCGTTACCAGCCTTCAAATGGGCTACTTACTTTCGGGTTGGAATTAATTCAATATCGAGAACCTTTTTCATTCATTTCATTGGATAATGATGGATGAAAACAAAGGGAAGTAAGTCGTTATTGTTTACATTTGAAAATAAATTAAATCCTTTGCAAAAAAACTGCAAATAGTTCTCCATATTCAAATCTTATTTTTGAAAATTGTTTTTCTTGCTGAACTAAAGAAAGCTACTCGAACAAGCCAGGATCCAGTAATGGGTTGTAATGCCGATTGATGATGATCAAAACCATCTTTACAATGAATCCGGAAGTAGAACACCGCGTTCCATACGATCCCCTAATTCCTCTGACCGATAAATTAAAATGAACTAAGAGGTACAATTGATTCAAGATAAATTGAGCAGTTGTAACTCATACCTTTGAAGAATTAATTCATGATTTTGCTGATTAAAAATCAAGATCTCTTATAACTGTTTAACATTTGTTTGTTTAAATTGTTGTTACATTTAAAATATTATATAAAGCAAGATTTTAACTAGTAGATATTTCTGTTGAAAATCCAAAGTTGTTGAGAAAATAAGCTGTCTAATCTATAGTCCATACTTTAAAGTGCTCGGGACTTCGTCGAAGATGACCTTGCTGAAGATGGTTTTTCTAGCTAAAACCAGGTAATTGCAAGCTAAGTATAATTTATCCATTCTCCCATGTGTCCGCTCTATTGTTTCCTTCGTATTCTATTGTCTTATTTGTCTAGATCATGGATACCTCCCTTGCACCCCAAGCCACTGGCTCAACAAAACCGCAGGGTGAAAGCACGGGTTATGCACGATTTATCCAACTTGGCGATGGCAGTAGAGCATATGGGTCAGGACAATAACAGAGCTCTTTGTATCTTGGAAGAATATTCTACATTCTGCCCGGGCCGGAAAATGACAGCTTTAGTAACGCGTGAGGCAGGCGGCAGAATGATGAGTATGCTGTAATATTATTATAATGCATCCCATTCCCGTGACATACTCTATTTTAGGTTAAACATTTTGAATTAATTTAACCATTTGATGTACACCCTGAAATTCATCAGAAACAAAAACAAATTTCTCAATGCTTTAATTACTAAATATTCAGGACTTTGTTAAAGATCTCATACTAATGCAATTTTCAACAATTTCAGTTGCATAAGACTTATACTAATAGAATAGAAATATATTGTATTTAGACAAATTTCCACGAAAAATAGTGGACAGGAAAAGTAAACGTTAAATATTATATATGAAAATATGAAGAAAAGTTAAATAAAAATTTGATTAAAAAATAAAATATTCTAAGCAATTAGATAATATTTAATTTTTTGAGAATTCTGTTTCCCTAAAATTTACCCTCTTCTACATATTCACCTGAAAATTGGGTGCAGAATTTCCAAGATTTACTAAATGTTTTATTCATTCAATATCGCAATTAACACATTTAATATGGGATTGGGATATACTAAATGGACGGAAAGTAGGTGGACGAATACATAAAAGATAAATGATCGGCTATAAGAATGATCCAAAGAGCTATCTATTTTTTCTAGATGTTATAGTTAGCAGTGAAATTCAAAGAAAGAGGGCGGTATTCAGCGAATTAAATAATTATGGGAGTGAATGTTGTGAATCATGAGAATTTTCCGTCATGGAACATCATATAGAACCTTATGAATGTTAGGGTGTGAATTAATTTTATAGGAAAGTTATTGGACCACTAGTTCTGTGGTACAGGTTCAAGCTTTTGTGGGACCCATGAGCCTTAGACTCTGAGCTCGGCAATCTTAGCCAGCTGCCTGTAATATAATCAGTGCGAGTAATTACTAATGGAAGTAATAATGCACTTCAAAGAACAAGGCGGGGAGATTAACCTGGAAGTTTAACGTTCAGTGGCAGTTGAAGGAAGTTTATTGGATGTTATTAGAGAGTTTAGTGCCAATTTATGGGGAGTTTAGTACCAGTTCCTGACAACCCCAGCATAACCGTTAGTCTAGAGGTTACTGAATCCAATAAGCTTCATATGTTGTGTTCTTCGTATGAATTTGTAATTATTCAACATTTAAACATTCTATAATATTTAATTATGTTTCATTTACGCAATGTTAAACATTATATCATCAACTATCTAATAACAGTTTGATAAAAGCGACACTGGGGAAAATACAATGATGGTTCTGTGGCTGACGGTCCATGAAGAAACGTAACAGAATTATTGGCCAACAAACAGAGTTTCTGCCATTCAGTGGATCTTGTGTGTGTTTATGATTTTATATTTATTTTTATCTCACCCGTAAGAATGCTTCCTAATATTATCAATTTAATTACAGACATATAATGTCTTAAAATTGCTGGTATGTTGAAATATTTTAAAAGTTTAAGGTATTTGGTGTTAATAATTGAAAAATACGTTAATTAAAATAAAAACAGGTGGTTAATTTTATATTTGAAAAATTTAAGGTAAGCTCCTGACTTTAATAATTTGTGAAATTTATTTTCGTATACGATGTGTATTTGTGCCCTATTGGAAAAACCTTCTTCACAGGATTAACATGGAAACCTGAGGGGAAGAACCTTCCAAAGAAGACATTCCGAACATAGTACGCCTAATACAGCTGATCTCTCTTCCAGAGGCGAAATCTTTATGTAATTAGTAATGTGTCAATCAGTAATGTTTGAACCAGTAGGTTTGGGTGTCCAAGAAATGAGTCCTGAACACTTTTGTATTGCCTTTTTTGAAGTGAGTGTTGTCTGAATACTGACAGAAAATGAAGGAATTTTGTCTAAAAGATCTGAATGGTTTGAAGGTGTACAGGGACCATACACCATAGCGGCGTAAGTATGAGTTTTGCAATAAATTTAAATGATTTTGCAAGTTTCGGGAAGCTGTGGTCCGTTTGGCATCCGACAAAAGTATTACAATATCGTCTGCGAAAGTTGCGAGTAGTGTGTTTGTGGAATGTCGGAAGTGTATGCAGAGGAAGGAACTGGACCTAAAATACTGTTCAGAGGTACTCCTGCGTCGATTCGACAATAGTCGGAAAGTTTACCATCCTAATTAACAAAGAAAAATCTATACTCAAGATACGGCTTTATATTAAATAATTGGTATGCCGTTGGATTGATTTGAATTTAATTAATTGAAATTGTTTTTAATAATTATTGTAGCTTGGAATTTACATTGTTGATCCACAATCGGCTGTCATAACATTCATTGTATTTCATTTCTATATCTTTGGGAGGTACATAAAATCAGTTATAATTCTACCTATTCAACCTCTTTTATCAGTTTACTGGCAGCATCCTTGGACTAATACTTTTTGTTGTCAATACGCTGATAACTTAATTCAGTCATCTATACTGAGGACACTATCTGTTAATAATGGCAACCAAGCGCTCCACTCACGAATAGAGTGGATAATATATTTTGGGAATGGAGGAATGAGATAAATGCTCAAGTTCGTATTCTTAATGCGATGAATGTTTTAATGATCTCTATCTCTCCCTTTGATTGCAACTACACCGCAACAGGTACTCAACAAATGTGCTTAAATTTCAATACATCAGGAAAAATTCATCTAAATGACTATTGCCAGGCCAATTCTGACGTACGGCATTGAGCTATACAGTTCAAACTAAACCTTCTAAAGCCTTCATAATCCACCAACGAACAGATCCAGAATAGTTTTTATACTCCATCTGAAAATGATTTTATAAGATATAGCTGTGTATATATATATATTATTATAATAAACTGCATTATCAATTGATTCCATTAGTACTCCATCTCTCATCAGTAAGATTCCCAAAATTTTTCGAGACATCTGAAAAAGAAATAGCTTTGTGACTCTACCAACAGATACCCTCCCCCCTATGTCAAATAGGTGACATTTAATTCACTGGATGAATCTAGTTTACAATTACAACTTTCTTAAAAAAATGTTCAGTGACAAAAGAAATTCCTAGTTTGTATTGTTTAGAAAACGACTGAAAGCTGAAGCGATGCATATCGGAGCTTGGTTACGGTTTGAAAAAGTTGCGTTTGTTTCAGATTATCATTACCTTTAGTAGTGGATCCGTTCAGCTGGTCACGAAGAATGGACGGATAATTCATACAAAAACTATAACAATGATTGGTCATTTGTTAATTGGAAAATAATATCAGAGTTTCACACTCACTTTTCAATAAACGCTAAACGGCAGTTTTATTATTCATTTTTTGTACATATCTTGTAATGCCTGTTCCCTTTGTACATATCTTGTACTGTCCGCCCCCTTTCTTAATGCAATCATTGAATTACACGGTTTGAGGGTTTAATTGTGTCCAAGTTGTAGCCAGTTGTTTGACTAGCGTGCGAAAAAAAACCTTTGTGGCTTTGGAGGGGTAAGAGGTGCCCATTGGTTACGTATGAGCTGCCTGCAGAGGTAACCCTTGGGTACAATACCCATGTTGTAGGCGGTACTGATGGATTGGAGGCGGGACAATGTGTCCCTTCTGTCACGGCTATCTATGGGACGGGGGTCCTCGGGTCTTTTCTGATAATCAGTCCTTAGTTATAGGCTTCTGATACATTAGATACTTCAGATATTTGAATCGATAATAATTCGATATTCGATATAATATGAACAAATAAATTTTAGATTTTTTTCTTTACTTTCACTAACTAAAATATGAAAAATATAGTAAAGGAAAGTATTGAAACCTTGAAATATAAATATCTATAGTTCCTAATAACTGAATTTCGCAAAATGGTCTCTGTGTTTATATGGTTAGTATAGCTCAAAAACAAAATATTTTACGGACCTGAAATTGCATATTTAGATAGGTATATGACTGGGATGTTACACAACTCTTACGCTAAAATCAACTAACCAAAAGTGTTACTTTTATAAAATCGATTTTATATTTTTTTCATAGTTTTCTCAAAAATTTCAAAAAATGCGCTAGCGATTTCGATTAAACTTGATATATCAATGTACACTTAATTAATTTAATCTTTAATAGCAACTAAATCTTATCCTCATTGATATTGCAACCTTGAATGCCGAATTTTCAAAATGGCTTCCTCTAAAGTACCTTTAATTGTCTTTTTTGAAATAATTAACCATCTCTCATAGTTAGTTGTATCCATTAAAAATGGATAAATATAAACTAGAAAGTAAAATTAGTTTTCCATAAGTTGAAAATAAATTTTCGAAAATAAGAGAGGTAATCACGAGAGATAGTCGACCGTGTATGACATACGAGGAGAAGATGATTGGGGGGTGCGGTCAAAATATAACACAAATAAGTTGAAGTAACTTATTTAATCGTGCCAACGTTTCAGCCGGAATTTCTAGCCTTCATCAGGGCTAAGAACAGAACAAGATTGCAATGAATACAATAAATAAAATATAAACAGAATGGCATAAAGTAAATAATTGTACAGAATGGAATTAATAAAATTAAAGTGATAAAAGAAGTGGAAAATAAAATGTATACATAGGCAACTGAAAAAGTAGGTAAAATAACATAATTAAGAAAATCAATTTGAAGTTATATAATGCAAAGAAATATGGATATTTTAGTTTATTAATCATTTAAAAATTAAAATTATGGAAAGAACAAATAAAATTGAGAGAAAGATAATATATGTAACAAATGAGATATGTAACCATAATATTAGATAAAAAAGCAGAATATATGTTAAGTTTAACGAAAGAAATGAATAGAAAAAAAAATTGAAAACAACAATAATATATAATAATGAATATATACTATAATATATAATACAATAATATATAATAAATATATATTGAACGTAACTAATAACGAAGGTAAGGAAAATTAAGAAAAGAATAGAAAAGGAGGGGAGGGGAGAGGGTAAAATAAAGATGGGGAAAAAAAGAGAATAAAAGATAAAACGAATCTGTTAGCTTGAAATCTTACTGCCAAGAGGGTTCTGCGCCGCGAACGAGTAAAAGAGGGATAATATTGTGGATGTAGAAACGTCGTTGGGAATCCATTTAATCGTATTCATTTAATCTACCTACCTATCTATCTCTCACGAAGAAGCTTGAGAGTAACATTGTATTGATATATTTTAGGATTCTGTTGTTTTGGGATTAACGGGGTGAAATCAAGGTAACGACCCTTATCGTGGACAATCCTCTATAAACTGTAGTTTTTTTTATCATTTAGTGGCTAATGATCCGGTAAGTTTGTTCTGATAATGTCTAAGAAAATTGTTTTTAGCAGTGTAATTGTTCCTGAAAAGGGAATTAAAATGAATATAGATAGTCCATGAAAGAAAGAAAAGAAGCCACGGTCACCTCTCTGCTGTTTATAGATTATTTATGATTTTTAAATTAGGGATAAAACAATTAATAAAAAACTTTTATTCAATTTTTTTTATCAGATTAATCTAATTTTTCTTGCATTTAAATTTTCAGCTTGCAAATCAGAAATAGTGAGGAAAACCTAAGTAAGGATCTTACGGATGACTAAAAGAACCTAAAAATTTTAAATTTAAACTTGAATTTAACAGTATTTTGTTTGAATAAAACAGTATTGTGGGTTTGTTGCGGTAGACCAATTGATAAATGGGCTTCATTCAATATCCCTTCAAAGTTGTTTGCCAACTTGGATTTACTGATGATATTTCTGATATATTTCTGATCCATTAATTGCAGAACCATTCGGATTAGAAATATACCTTATTAATGAATTAAAAATTCATTACGACATTTTTTCATTAAAAAAAGAATAGGACTTTATTGATGAGCTGTTTTCCTTGTGACAATTTATCAATACTAAGCCATCTTCAACCAAGTAGTGACTCCGGGCTCTTTCAAAATATGGGGCTCTCCAGGTTAAAGATGGGACCCTTTAAATTATTTTCTAAACAAATTTGGAATATAAACGACACGCTAGTTAAAATGATTAATTTATTTGATATTTGAAAAGTAACAAACATTCAAAAGAAAAAGTCAACCTTTATTAGAGATTGTTTTGATCAGGCAGTCCAGATTCCGATTTATGGTCTGAATCAGATTTTGAAGTACACTCCATTTCAGAAGGGGTTTAGCTTAAGCTGAAAGTAAGATTGAAATGAAAAGAATATATTGAAAAAAATATAACAATTTTGCATAGAGAAAACAGGATATAGTATGTTAAATTGAAATTAGATAATGGGAAATGATATCTGTTGTCGAGCCGATGAACTAGAGTGATTTAAGATGAGGAGTTGATGGGTCATTTCTAGTAGATGAAAATGCTCTCTTAGTTGGTGTACTATAATTTTGGGCACCATATGGGATGGGTCATCTAACGTTATGTTGCTGCTGAAATAGGGTGCCGAACTCCAGGCTGGGTACTTCTTGTGCCAAACTCGCTGCTTGCTTAGCTGTTCATGTTTCCTCTTCTATGGCTTATAACAAAAGTGAGAACAGGCTAGAGGTCTCTGCAATTCTTCAGGTTCCAACAGTCAGGGATTAGCCCTACATTGTTCGGTTTTCCCTGTTTTCTAGATTGCGCCGATACTCAGCTTTTTGTGTCAGTAGATGGCTCCCCTTAGCACTTTTACCTAATTAAAATCTCCCTCCCCCCTTCTTACAAGCCCACAAATAATAAAACCTTCCTGTGGACTGAACAGAGGCATTTTTTAATTTTATTTTTGATCAGCAAAATCATGTTACTTCTTAGTCTATTTATTTAAGTACATCAGTTTTTATGGAATTCAGTGATAAACTGCTCAATATTTCTTGAAGTATTACTACTTCTCAGTTCAATTTAGATTCGTTTTACTTTATCGATCACAAGAGTAAGGGGTACAGCGGACCGATGGGCTTAAGAAAGGTACTGATCAGAGCAACTATCGTTTTTTTCACTTTACAAAGAGTACCCCAACTCTAACAGATAAAACTTGTAGCAGGCTGTTTTATTGGTTGAAAATTGGTCACTGCTTAATTTATTAATAATGCTACCGATCATGATAATCGCTGGGCCTATAGTGATCATAGTGTAAAGATAAAAAAAGTTAAAATCTATACCACTACAACCCATGAAGGGTTGTACAAAGATTCTGCCGTTATGAATTTAGCGGTTTTCTCTAGATTGTTACGTTATTTAGAGGTAGACAAGGCTGACAGTGCTGTCTCTTTGAAGCTCGTTAAAAGACAGATCAGATCAGAAACTTTTTTTTTTTTTAGATAAAAACCTCATTTCCTTGTTTTCTTGGAAAGAGCCTACTGTTGAATTTTTATTTTAATAGATCTTTTTTAAAAATATTTATTTTGCCAAAAAATTGGGACACAAGTATTAGGGATACGATTGAGTATCTTTATACCAGAGTAGGGGTAATAAGCCGGTTCTGGAACAGTAAATGAGCAGTTTTGGACTTTGGACCCTAGCCTCGAACCAGCCTTAACCACTTGTCCTTGGACTCTAGCCTCGAACCAGCTTTAACCACTCACGTGTCCTTGGACTTTGGACCATGGCCTCGAACCAGCCTTA
>NW_027108122.1:2299659-2341057 GCF_000696795.3 Halyomorpha halys | reverse complement strand
TTTAAATTCAACCCCCCCCCCATAGGTCACGTGACCAGTGGTTAAGGCTGGTTCGAGGCCATGGTCCAAAGTCCAAGGACACGTGAGTGGTTAAAGCTGGTTCGAGGCTAGAGTCCAAGGACAAGTGGTTAAGGCTGGTTCGAGGCTAGGGTCCAAAGTCCAAAACTGCTCATTTACTGTTCCAGAACCGGCTTATTACCCCTACTTACCAGTCGGGAATAAATATTTTAAAAACAGAGTTTTATATATACATAAATAAATAAAAATAAAAGAAAAAGGATGGACTATAATTTATTATTAAAATACAAGAATTAATCACGTCCATATTCATATATACAATACTTAAAAACTGGACAGGATGATCCACGAGCACATTCCCAAACCCTGAGGGGTAAAGCAGGGTTCAAGATCCCAGTGCATCTCAAAGTACAGAGCCAGTGGAGGCTGATAAGGAGCATTAAAGCCGGTGCCGCTCTAAACATTAAATAGATAAGTAATAAAGCAGTGAAAAGTGCCTTGACATATTAAATAATAAATGTGCGATTCCACTAAGGCAGCATTGAAGAACATACTCGTTTCCTAGTGTTGCTATTATAGCGGAGCGACAATGAGTCCAAAAATCATCTGATCCTTTCTGACATTTTGTTTTTTTATTAATTCAAATATAATCCAAATGATTATTTTTAAATAATCCTAAATACCATTGCAACAGACAAGGATTTCACCAAGGAAGAAAAAAAGGATGAAAACAGATGAACAGTTTTGGTTAGTGAAAGAAAACTCTTAAAAATCACTTAATGTCCAGCTGGTGAAACAAAAAAGCTTTGAGATTTTTCCACTCCTCTTAGAACCAGTAGGAATATAAAAAAAACAAAAGCTTCAAATAATTTTGTCCTGTTTTAAGGCTCAAACACTCTTATACAACCGACTTCCAAGTTTGATGGCTCAAATTATGCACTGAGATCTCGTGATTATTTTGAAACAACTTGACTTCAAAATATTGAAATTAGATCAGTTAAATCTTTTGTACTGTTTTGATGTTTACTTGTTTTTGAGCTTACTCCATAATTGATTTTTACGTCATGTGTCTCAAGTTACTCAGTAAGATCCTGTGAGTGTTTTCGAACAACTTGAACTCAAAATATTGAAATAATATTTCGTAACCTTAAATTATTGAGCGCTGCTAGTGGCAGTGTAGCAGATATGATCAACACATATAATAGTCCAGTGACCTGATTAGTGATGTTGTTTATAAAAAACATTGAAACTTGGTAAAGTAGTTGGGTGTCTGCTACTAAATGCTACGGCGATTTGCAAATATATCCAGTAACATGTAACTGTGAATACCACTGAATCTATGAACATAAACCTCCAGAATCTGCACGTATACACATCAAAGAAAGTGTGCTAAAGTATTTTCAGAAGAGTTTCATTAATTAATTCATGGAAGACAATTTGTAGAAATCACTTCTTGTATTGCTAGTGAAAAGCAAAAGTCATGCTTTGAGGATTTTGCAATCCTTTATTTACTAACTGCAAATTTTTTTCTATGGAATTAATTTTCAAAATCAACGATTATTCAAGAATTTTATTAGTTTATTTTTTTTGTTTAAGTAATTTTGGACCGAAGGCCAATAAATATTTAATTAAATAAATTTTAATAATATTTAATCAGTAGCAGCACTTTATTCACTTAGTACTTCAAAAACTTTACTTCCGAATCATGATTAGATTTGCAGCCATGATCTTCACATAGGCAAGTTGAAGAGGCAATGAAAGTGGTTTGACCAGTCTTCTGAGGGGATCAATAATTTTATATTGAAGCAAGCATGAATCTGTATTTTACTGTTTGAAGTATATTTTTCTAGTACTAGATGATTTTAATTTTAGCTAAATTCATTCATTAAAAAAGATGTCTATAATTTACTTTGCATGGCAATTCAAAATTAATTAAAACTATTGTTTAACTCTTGAGAACAGATATAACATTAAACTTTTGTATTGTCTCTTTATATACATTCGTAAAATTTATTTTCTTAGTTCAAATTATTTCGTTCGTCTGGCTGGCCTGTTAATTCATCCCCAAGAAATTATGGATAATGTCCGACAATATCTTTTTCATGTTCATTGAACATGGTCCTTGATCCTTCTTTTCATCGAGTATTGTGACATGGAAGACTTTCCAACTGTTCTCGGCCTTTTACAGTCGACAGCCGATTGGCTCGAGCTCACAATAACAAAGGACCCTTGTAGATATTAACAATGAAAAAAATATCACAAATGGTTTGAGTTCATTCGGTGCAATCTATCAGTTAGTAAGCCTACCTTCACCAGCTTATCCTTCAGGTGTGCTTTTAAGGCGACTTGGTTTTGCTTGTACGTGATTAGATGATCATGAGCTCATTGCCAATAGTGACCACAGTCACCAGACTTGATAGTGCTAATAGTTGAACAGACATATTCATATAAATGAGATGTTCGAAGATTTTTAAAGGGTTTTTGTTCACACAAATTGTGTAACTAACGAATTCGTTTTACAATTTAATTTTTTGCCAGAATACGTCCTCATATCTTATGAGGCTTACTGTATTCCCCTTCAAAATGGCTAGGAATGGCCACGTCTCTGGAACTTAGATCGTATGTCTGTCATTGTAGCCTAAACAGAAAGAGAATGCAGCTACTCCTCTGCCACGCCCACAGAGTTCAACATAAGAACTGCCTTTTAGCTTCACTTTTCCTGGCTGCTCACCCTTTCTATTATACTCCATCCTTCGAGATGTTTATTTGTAGTTCTCGGAAAAAGATTTTTTTTTTTGCTGTTTTAGGTGATTTGAGCTATATCGATAAATCATGAAAAAATGATCGGATATAAACAGATCTTATAATTTCATTACCTATGAGTATCCATCATAATAATGATTGATGTGTGACAATGGGTGTGTTTAAGACTCCATTGACACACCCTTAACTTAAAATTTGCTACTCATATAATTTAAAGGGGAAACTTTGTTAGGCACAACTGTGCTTTTTTAAATAACAACTGGCGGGCGAATGCGCAATGCTGTTTATTATTTCTTCAATCTGTTTAAATATTTTCAAATATAAAGCAATTATTAATATTTAATGTAATATAAAAACTATTCATCAAATGAACATTACATTTGAGAGTTCTACTCAGTTCTCAGAGAAATAATAATATGGATTTTTCTTCCAATAGAATTATTTCAGTTACTACTCATCATATTATAATTAGCAAGAACGTTTAAAATGAAAGTTTTTGCGACAAAAAACTTTTTTTGGAGGAAAATGTAGATTTGTTTGTAAAAAATCAGGCTTTTTGTAGGTTTTTAATCTTATAGATATATCTTTTGGAATTCGATTTCCTATATGAATTCTTCATAAAGTATTGAAGAATTTTCCATTGAAAATTTTAGGTTTATTGCTACCAATAGGTAGTTTTTCTATACGCCTATATCACTCCATTTTAAGTGAGATCAAGTTTACCTAATTACCAGGTCAAATAGCAATAAATAAATAAAAATTAAAAAATGCAATAAATTGCTGATTTTAAGAGGGTGTTAAGGAGTCTAATAAATGGTTGGTACCACCAAAAGAAATTTTACAATAAAAACGTTAAGTTTTACTATGAAATTCTCAAAAAGCTCAGATAATTTGGGGGATCGATGACGTCCACTTGGACACCCTATTTATGACTGCGAAGTTCGAAAACAAATTTATTGTATATTCAAATTCTTAATTTAAGTTAAAGTTCATTTAATACGAAAGTCACCTGAAAAAATCCTTGAATGCGATAATCTGAGAGGTGTTGATGAATGTTAAAGTACACTATTGTTGTTTTGTGATGATCTTAACAATTATTTTTTCAATTCTTCCATTTCTGGAATACTTTCAAAGCTATATCCACCCTAAATATAAAAAAAGTTTTTCAACTTGATCAGAAGATCCAATCCAGCGAAGGAAAAGAGAATCAATCGAAACGGATCCGAAACAGAGGCGAATCGAACAAATTGTCGAAAGTGGATACTAATGTTGCGTACAGTAATTTTTCGTCTGCGGTTTTCTTTCAACAGTTAGCATCGTTCCGCACTCCGGATTCTAATTACCGGTAAATTACATTGTGTAATTTCGTCAACTAGTACAAGGTTATTCTTATTGTACAAAACTTTAAATAGTGATCAAGCTATCGATACTTGTCCTAAGCTTGTCCACAAACTGATGCGTAACAGAATTAAGTAGGCGGATTTTTTTTTTCACTTAACTTCACTCTGCGAATAACACATGTTCCTAAAGCTGCATAATGCCTATTCATATCAGCTGTGTGCGGGAATTCGTTCGGGTAGCCTTTGCAGTAAACTTGTTGAGCTGGACCTGCCCCGTATTAGCGGAATTATGTAAGTGCACTTTGAATCATGACTCGAGCATTATGTCCATCTCAATCTGTCCAAAATCACAATTAGGTTAAAAATACTGTGCGCGTCATTGGTGAAAGTTTGGTTGCGTATTAAATACTAAACAATAAAAATTAAAAAAAAAGAAAATCAGGATCAGTAAATGCACCACACAACCTTTATTTATTTATTTATTTACCACCCTACTTAATCCTATCTCGTTTCGGAACAGATATTTATATATTATTCACTGTGGAAATAGTTTTCCCTACTAATTTTCCAAATGAGCCTTTCAGTTGACACAACGACTCCTATTTCAATTTTTTTCATAAAAGTACTTTTAATAATAGTTTTTTCTTTTAAAAAACTATAACAGAAATATGAAAATATAACAGTTTCTAAAATATAAATTCTGCTCTTTACGATTTATTAATTTATTTATTTATGCTAAATTGTTATAGTTATTTTATTTATTTATTTTTCATACAGATAGTTTGATTATGTTCATCTTGTCTATTCTTTTGTTTGTATATATTTTAAGAGAGATTTTTATTTTATTTTTTATTTATTTATTTTATTTTTTTTTATTTTAGTATGTATGAGATCATTCATCAATTTTACCTATTGCCCACAACTGTGTGGCAGATTGCAATATCTATCAAATAAAAAAAAAAAAAATTGTTATAGAATCAATATTCATATAGAAGGCTCATATATAGGTTTAGAGAAATTAAAAAACAAATTATTTAATCACCGCCAGTTAACGCACTGCTTATTTATTCGTTTTTCGTCTACCACCATTACTTTGTTCGAATGAAGATATGAAAGATCGCATTCAACCTAGAAAAATATTATTCATGTCATCTCTTAAAGTTAAATATAATTTTTTTTCATAGTTTATTTTTTAATAATTGGAGAAATTGGTCGAGGGGTGCAGTCAGTAGAAAGAACATAAATAAACAAAAAATTATTTATTCATGCCGACGTTATGACGTTATTCGACAACTAAAGTAATTCAGGTTGTAGCTTGGATTCTCTGCTTACCGCCCTGATGAAGACCTGAAACTTAGGGCATATTAATAATAAATATATAAATATTTTTTTGTTTCTTTATGTTCTTTTTGCAGACCGCATTCCTCCCCTCCCCCCACCATCTTCTGCAATCTACAGTCAATTATCTACACCTCATAGTTTATTTTTATATATTTTTCATTACTATTTAAACTTTGAGATGGTAAATTATTTCAAATAAACAACATTAAAGATACTTTAAAGGAAGATTTTATGAAAAAGGATCGTCAGACTATTTCAAGGAGGATAAGACCTATCTGATGTTTAAATATTATGATTTTAAATATTAATATAATATATTAATATTCTTTAGAACATTTAATTTTATATTAAATTGTCAAATTTAATAAAAAATCTTCAGAATCGTTTTTGTAAAACTCCAAATGAAAGTGAAAAATCGATTATATAAAGTGACACTTGCGGTTGGTGATTTTATTGGAAAAATTACCTCAGGCATGCTCCTGCCCTAAATATGTAATTTTAGTTTTGGGATATTTTGCGTTTTTTAGCTAGGCTGTTCAAAAACACACACAGGCCATGTGTAGACATTGTTTAGACTCTTGGGACGTAAAAAACTGAAGTTTGAAATTATGCACGATCATGATACATCCCCCAACTATTTATTCTATATCTATGGTAACTGAAAGTGAACAAGAAAGTATTTGGGCCCTCACAGAGGCATTCTATGTAAAGTTTTAGTTTATTCTACCAGGACTATCCTTGCTCTGGATTGATCATTAGAAATAATATTTAATATTTTTACTATATAAGCCAACCTTCATTGAAATGTATAGCCAATCGGATCCAAAGGTTCTTCAGGTTTCGCAATGTATGAAGAACAGGACATTAATGTGTGCGAGTTAGAGGACATTTTAAAGAAAAACCTCTACCGTCCTTCATTTTGCATTTCATAGTATGCAACAGGAGGGGAAATAAACGTTCTGACCACATTCTGAGACAAACAAGTTACAGCTCCAACCGGAACCATCATCTTTGTATTTCTCATTGTGCTTTGGAAATAAAAAAAATTTTAATTAGTTTAAAACTAAATAATTCTATTTTCTACTAGATGTTTTACTAAGCCTTAAGACCAATCGTATACAAAATTGCATCTGTTTCATTAAAATTATCAGGGATATTGCTTATCTGCCTTACATTCAATAAACCACTTTTATACCGCAAATTAAGTCAGATCCCATAAGTTACTTTTGCTTCCTATAATTTATATTTGGTCTCACTGACTAATTAAAAATCTGCAAGGATGATCATGAATTTTTAAAATATAAAATATCTGTATCAATTAATAGTGTGAACGGAAAAGTCGTAATATCTTTATTATTTTTGGGGTAGCCATCATACATATAGAGTAGCCTTTGGCTTACATATTCAAATGTAAGTACTCATGTACAACAAGAATAATAATTTTGTTTTTAATTTATTTATTGTTATTTACAACTACATACATATATACACATCAAGTAAATTTGCTGTAAGTGATATTATGACATGATACAAACCTGTGGAGAATCTACCCCATGATAGAACTCCAAAAACATTTCTAAAGGAGAAGATCTCGAGGCCATCTTCTTTTTAGACGCCTAGGAGGATTATTAGGTAGTGAAGGAGAAGCCAGGTTAGAAACGAGTTGGTTTGGGTGGTTGGGAAGTTTATTATGGAAGGATTGGTATCTGGTTCTGGCCAAATCGGCAACATAGGGGATATTGAGGTCCTGATGGATGATTTGATTTGTGACAAAGTAAGGAGCATTAAGGATTTTACGAAGTATTTTGGACTGTAAGGATTGGATTCGAGAGGAATTAGATGGTTTAGTGGAGCTCCATAGCTCGATTCCGTATGTCCAGATAGGCCTTATAATAGTCATGTAGATTAGTCTTTTGTAATGGATTGGAAGTTTGGACCGTTTGTCTAGTAAATGTTGTAATAGTCGGAATCGATGAGCAGTTTCCTGTCTTTTCAGTCTTGTATGAGGATTTCATGTCAGTCGTTTGTTATAATAATTTAAAAATCATTAATAATGACAACTAAGCTGGGTATATTATTTACATTTCTCACAATTAAAAAACATTACTGCATAATTAACATTATCAACAGTTAAAACTATAAATCGTATTCAGACGATTTAACAGAAGACAGATTTCCAGATCTAAGTTTGATTTTTTGGTTAACATATCCAAAATATTATATAATACGCTACAAATTAATAGTGAACGGGAAATTCGTGACTATACTTTTTTTTAATATGTGACAGAATTTCACCTTTTCGATTTGATTAATTAGATGAAAGTATACTTATTCCACCATCACTAAAGAAGCAGTTGATGATTTCATTACTAGAGTTAGATCATTGAGGGTTATAAAGTACCTTGGTGAAGAAATTCCTTTCATCTTTTAGTGAATCTGTACTCCATCCCTTCACTTCTTCAAGAACATCATTCTCTCTTCCGGGATATTTTAATTTTGCTTTCAAAACAATGACTTCAGAACTTTTGTCGATGGTTGTGATTGAGTGTATTTGGCAATTCATATTCTAAACCTGTATACAGAAGTGAATCATAGGCTCTTTTAAATTCTGCTTTACTCCGTTCTTTATTATTATATGAATAATAAAAGAAAAATATTGAGGTGTAGATAGTTGACCGTAGATTAATGCTTGAAGAAGTTTGTCGGGGGGTGCGGTCAGCAAAGAACAACATAAATAAACAAAACCATATTTATTTATTTTATGCCCTCATATTGAGGTGTAGATAGTTGACCGTAGATTAATGCTTGAAGAAGTTTGTCGGGGGGTGCGGTCAGCAAAGAACAACATAAATAAACAAAACCATATTTATTTATTTTATGCCCCCCGACAAACTTCAAGAATAAAAGAAAAACAATTTTAAAAACTGTGATTTTTATATTCGAAATTTATAAATAAAAAACCCTACAATTGCACTAATACATACTAGATACAGAGGGTTTTTAAACAGCGACCTGGTAAAATGTTGAAATGTTGTTTTGAATTAAACAAAAAACATATTGATTATTTGAAATTAGATCATATTTTCTTTTTTGAAGGGTGATTCTTCGGCATTACGTATGGAATACATCTTTCCTGCAAAGCAAGGATTCGATTTTGATTATTCTCATCCTAAAGGAACCTATCCTACTAATATCTATTTATCCTACATTTCTTGTATAAATTAATAAAAACATTTCTTTTTTTGAATCTTACAATTCAAGATTTTATAAAAAAATATCACCGCGGTTTTAACAATACAAAAGGTACTATTTTTGGCATAATGGCTCCTTAATTTTCTAAATAAAAGTGCTTAGACAAATGCCATCTTAATTTATTTGTTTGTTAAGTGCTTTGTTAATGTACGTCATCAACTGTTTAGGCTTGTTAGCGTACACTAATGATCTATCTGGACCCAACAAAAATAATCAAATGGCATAAATTCACATTATCTTTTTCTCGAATCTTCTGATTAAAAACTCGTTGAATTTCTCTTTCAATAAATCGACTCTTTCCCTGGCCGTGTATCAAGTGGCTCCGCCCTGTTGAAACCAGATGCCTGATAGATCTAAGTTGATCTGGACTTGTTGAGAGCGTCGAGGAATTGATAACTTCAGGGTTTCTCTCAATTGATATTCTCGTAGCTTCGTTCATTTCAAAGGAGAAAATTCTTTCGTTATGTGATGAATCGATTTCCTCTTCGGTCGAATATGTTGTTAATTTATTGATTTTATTGCAAGAAACGTTTGAATTTGATAGTAAGAGCTATTTTGATATTTAAAATTAACTACTTCAACGCTTTTTAACTTTAGAGCAACTCATTTTGACGAGTGCTAACCATTTAGCGATTTATATGTCGAAAATTTCCATCGTTGGGTATCCCAGTTTTCCACCATCTGCTGTCAAAAATATTTTGTCCCTTTCGAGAAATCCCTTCACTGCCCTAGCAAATATTTTTGGTGAATAAAAATAACTAAGTCTATATCAGCTCCTGATACTCCATTTTCTTTCGGCACCTATGCATTTAACCGTTGAACGTATTATGTCTACTTAATGTAGTGTCTATCTGATCAGTCTGTAAAAAATCGTTGAATATTTAGTATAGTATAGTATTTAAATACATCATTTACTTTAAATATCAGTGATAAACTAATTTTTTTTTTTACATTCCTCTGAAACAAAATAAATTAACAACTAACTAATTATGAACGCCAACAGCTAACTAATTTTGAACACTGATAACTAACTAATTATGAACACTAACAACTAACCAATCATGAGCACTAAAACTAACACACTCGTATTAGCTGTTTTATTTGTTGAAGAAATGACTATAATTGGTCTCTACTTGACCTAGTAATGCTATCGATCATAGGAGTTAGGGGGGGCCAAAGGTTGGAAGGACCCCGGTCACATTCGGCTCCTTAATGTAAAGATGCCACTGAACTGCTAGTTAGATAGATCAAAGGTTTTTTCCCAATCATTCAATATTGAACTCAATATTTTTTGAACTTATTACTTGAATGAAAGTATCATTCATTCCTTACCTCTGAATGAATGACGACTTTATTGTGTTCTTAGGTGCAGCAACGAATGTTTAAATCCGATACAAGCAGTGAACTTATCCATAAAGAGACATTTTGGATTTCGTATAAAACTAATGACTTAATTGTATTACCTAATTATAACCTAGGTTCCTTAAAATAATTTTATAGAAGGGCTCTTACAGACCCAAACCAACCAAATCGCTATAGAGCAAGTTTTGCGATAGAGCTGAGGCCAGAGCTGGATACAGTTACGCATGATGACAATTTTCGCATGGATATGACCTTTTTATCTGCTCCCTCTATGGAAAATCCGATTTTGCATCGACCCGACAAGGAATCTACGTCACAATAACTTCATCGCAAGTCCCACATCATATTGACATGCATATTTCAGCTAGTATCTGTTATGCTCAGTGAGATATAATCTTAGAAGACGTTCTTGAAAAAGTTTCTCTTTCTCTCTTGTTATGTTTAATGTTCCATTGATGAAACAGTCTGAATATAAAAAAAAATCTGAAACCATTGCCCTCAGGGAATACGTACCTCAAGCATCTACGTTGCTTATTTAGAAGCGCATCATTAGAGAAGAATCTCAGTTGCGTCCCGGTTACATCGGCCTTCAGTATAATATCCTCCTGAAGATAAGGATTACAGCACTTTTTAAGCGATTTGTCCACAAGTATTAGTATTTGCGACAGACTAGTAGGTTTGGCACAGGGTCGTGAAGGGAAATCGTGTAGTCCTCAAATCCTAATGTTTGTCTATATTTTGCCGGGACCAAACATGACAGTTTATGAAGTTTTTAAGGAATAGTGACTGTGATAAATGATTTTAATTTTGGTTTTAAGTGAATATTTGACTAATTAGAAATTGTTATTTTGATCTGGGCAGAATAGCCTGCATGGAGTTAGAGTTTTTAAATTATATAATTCCAAAATTGTATTAAGTAGATTGTCCCTGATGATAGCCGGATTGGTCGAAACGTCGGAGTAAAAGAAAAATAAAGTGTTTTGAGCCTAAATTGGATAGAAATTATATTATTTATTTTAAAAAATTTACCAGTTTCAGGAAAGTGTTTAATATTATAAATTAAATGATAAAATACTTTAATATTTGAATTAATTTAACTTCGAAATTTCGAAGAACGTTGACATATTTTTATATGTCAGAAAAAGGGAAAAAAGAAGGAGTAAAAGGGGAAAAAAAGATAAAAGAACCAAAGAGATGAAACAAAAAAAAGAAGAAAGAAAAAAAAAGTCATTTTCTTATGTTATACATTACCAATGTTTATAATTATTATTGTATACCTGGCTAGGCTTGCCTCTACTATCGTAAGATTAAAAATATTGTCTGATTAAACTAAAATAATTATGCTGTGTAGACTAGCAACCAAATGAAGTTGGGCAGCACGACTTTGTATTTTAATAAAGTTTTTCCTCCTCCTGATATAAGAGAAGTTTCTAGAATTTCAGTATGTTTAGTGTATGATTCTTGATTCTTGTTAAGATTAATGCGGAAAAAGGTCCTTTAGATTAAGGATTATCTATATTTATACATTTTAAAATCTGGAAATTTAGCGTGTACCCGAACATGGATTGCATACAACTTACAATGCAGCGGTAATGCCTGCCACTTTCGCCAATGCTGAAAGATGCATTACATTATCTGATAATGTTTGCACGAAACCAACAGTTTAACCTAACTAAAATTCCATGGAATAGTAATAAATACTTGGAAGCAGAATATCAATAAGATTTTTTTTTTAACAAACGAGAATGAAAGAACAATGGATCAATTTTAGAGTTCCTATAAGTCTTAAGTCATTACTAAGGGCAAGAAGTACAAGCATGGGTGAGCATTACAATGACAGTCCGTTGTCGAGAGGATTGATGATGAAACTTAATGGAAGTATTAAAAAAGTGTTATGAGGGTGCTAAAAACAAAAACAAAAATAAAAAAGTAATCTTCCTTTGTAAGGCATGCAACTGAATCCGTATAAGGTATTAAGGATCTGTTCTACAAACTTTTCTCTATTGAGTTTTTCGCTGAATCATTTAAATATGAAACTTAACGGCTATCGGTACTGCTGAAGAAAGTAACCGTAAAAGGGATACATAGAATAATTGTAAGCTAAGCAGATGTTATGGGTCGGCTGTAGTGGAATGCATACTAAGATTAACTCGAAGTCGACATCAAGAAGAACAACTCACCAAACGAAAGTTAAGAAATTGTTAGAGCTCATTTAATTTAGATGTCATTTCTCTCTTCGAATGATGCAAAAGTGGTAATACTTAAGAGAATACAAACAGAAAAAAAGAGAACTATCTCATTATACGCCATTATTTGAAAACAGTGAGATAGTCTTGTGATGAGAAATATTATTAACGAAGAGATAATAACTACGACTTCTTTCAAACGTTTGCCTCTTGAGTAGAACCCGACAAAAAAAAAGAAAACTTCCCAGAAGATGAAAGAAATAGGACGGCCGTGAAATGGATATTGGTAACGAAACAGACTATGACTAACCCTATTTCCTCGGCCAATGCTGAGGTACCTTTGATGCTCTGTCAGACCTCTTTGGATTTAGAACAATCGATTCCAGACCTTGCTGTTATAGCCTTTTATATGTGATCAATGAAACATAAACCAACACTTGTCAGGGCAACTTGGAAAGTGGAAGTGGAGTAGGGGAAAAGCTATAGTAAAATAATGTTTTATTGTTTTTGTAATAAAACTTAATTTTTCGACTTATGTGCAATAGACATTTTTTTACTCGATATTCTGCCGTAAACTCTGAATTGCATCTTTATTCGCACATCCACTCCTCTTGTGTTTTCACAATGTTTCAAAAAATTATAATCATTTTGAAGCTTCTCACTGAGTACACAGTTTTTTTTCGGCCATGATTCAAAAAGTCTTAAACCGGTTCTCAATTATAAGTATAGAGTTACCATAAACAATACATGTCATTCCAGAAGAACATGCGAAATCGGGGACGAGGGGACGTAAATGCGGGTAGATAAATTGTTTTCTGCTAGAAACATATATTTCAACTGTGATATACTCCAATGTGATAAAAGAATTGTCAGTCGATACTCTAGCGTGAACATAAAATTACTCTTTAAACATTGCAAATGCCATTTTGTTTAACACGTTCAAAAAACCTTACACGAGGTCGGTGTAGCTGAAGAGTGCTGATTTGCATTCTGGGGTCAATAGTGACTCCGGTTCAAATCTCGTTTGGGCAGGTTAACTTTTATTTTGTAGTGGATCTGCGAAATCGGTGAAGTTGAAGAACATAACGATGTCATATTGAATTTATAACTTGTAGGTAATCATTGTTGTTAGTTTATTTATTGAAATTCTAAATAAAACTAATAAAAAATATCAAACTGGTAAAGCATTTTATGAAATAAAAGTATATACATAATTAAGTTTCTCCTTTTCTTAAAACTGGAAGAAGGGACGTCCACACAGTGTCTCCTTAAGTCCCGCAGGTCTATAAGCACTAATTTTTTCCCCACTTCTGATAGGGCTTAGAAAATCCCCAACAAATTATCCTTTAAACACCATTCGGTCTGGTGTTTATCACAAAAACTGCGATCTATCCGAGACTCCAAGCGAATCCCGGACGGATGGTAACCCTAAATAGACATCAGATATTAAAAGTAATGTTTTACTATGCAATGTTTTTATATTCAGTAAATTTTCATTCATTAGTTAACCCATGATAATTTTTGATTAATACATAAAGCACATATCAGATATCTCATGGAATTTAAACAGTATTGTACTGTATCAAGGTTTATTGTAACTTATGTCTTCAGGATTACATATAATTAAATAATTCCTTAGCGCAATGGAACTATTATTATTTTTGGTCAATATTACTTATATAATCAACAGAATAATCAGCGAAGAGCTTTAAACGAAAAATGAAGAAATTTAAATTAAATTTTTTATTACTTTAAATTTGTGTAATTAAAGATTATAATTTTTTTTGTGTGTGTTTTTTTACAAAATCTCTTAAGTTAAACCGTTTCGGCTATTATTTAATAAATATAATGGTGATTCAATTCAACTCAAAAATGTTTAAGAAATTTATTATTACTATTTTATATCAGCTTAAAAATGTATAGAAAAGGTTTTGCAAAGTAAAATATGAACATATAAGGAAATACCTGACAAATGTGACTATTAGGCGTATTGGATCTATTATTGTATTTATGTCGCTGCTTTGCCTTACTATTCAAGGGCCACACCTAACAAATAAAAAATCTTTTATTGACATATTCTACAAATTTTACAGTCGACTTGTGCTACTTTTTGCCAGTCCTACTAGCTTTGGAGTAGTCTATAAAGGGACTAAAATTGAGAAAGAATTCCCTGTTTACGGTAATTTCTACAGAATACGTCCATTTTAAAATAAATCCAAACATTTTTTTTTGTCAGATGTGCCAGTGTTCAAACAATGGAGCGATGTATCTATAGAGGTACTGATTATATGTTAGTGTTCCTAAATAGGATCAATTCATAGGCCACTCAACAAAAGAAATTCCTTAGATGAACATAATTCCTTCTCATTTTTCTGCACGAGGTGGCATTGAAAGTTTCCTTTATAATACAGGATGTCTTAATAAAAAACAAGAAACAAAAAGACTTGAGGGCGCAATGTTCAAGCGAGTTCAGAACGGATGACTGGATATACTCAACCATCCGCGTCTTAATTTCTGTTGTGAATAACAATATCATTTTCTCTCCAATCAGTAACAATGGTTGCAAAACTACCATTCAATTATTTTTTTAAAAGTCGGTAAGCCTGTTTCTTGACTTTGTTTTCATAAATAAAAATAAAAATTAATTTTAAAGTATGTATTTAAATGTCCATTGGAGTTCTGTCAATGGGTTGATACTACACATTCTGTATCATGTAATTTTATATCTAATAGCAAATTTACTAATTGTATATAATTTTATACAGTTGTAAATAACAATAAATAAATTGTATATAATATTTACACTTTCTTGAGACTGGTTATTATTGTTTAAATAAATAATTTTTATCCAATTTTAGTCTCGAAACTATTATGCCCAGGTCACTAATTTTAGTCAACCTTCTCGATTATAATATATTTGTGATAAATTATAATAGAGAAGGTTGACTGTTAATTAAAAGCTTCAATTTTTTTATTTAATGTGAATTGACAAAATAGGGTACTTGTGGACAGAAATTAATGACCTGGGCAGAATAGCCTGCATAAAGTTTTTAAAATTGATGTTGTTCTAAAATTGTACTAAGATTGTCCTTGAGGATGGCCGAACTGGCTGAAACGTCAGACTTATAAAGAAATATAAATTGTTTTGTGACTAAAATTGGATTAAATTTATTTATTTGAACAATAAAGAAATTATTAAATTTTTTTTTCAAAATTAATAATTTGAATGTTATGCTGGTTAAAATATGACGCCGGTTTAAAATTTGCACGCGATTTTTTTGTTCGACTTTTAAAATAATTTTTTCTTTTATGATTTTAATCTTTTATTTTTAGTCAATGATAATTTCAAAACGTTTTCTCAAACTAACTTATTTTCAAAGTGTAGGTTTTAGATAGTTACGACAAAACTAATGTGTGTAACTTAATACATAAAAATTAAAAAAATTATTTTTTACATTTATCTGAAATTAATGAAAAAGTTTCGGGAATTGAAGATATTTAACTTTGAATGTGGCTCAAAACAATAATTATTTATCCCGGTTTACAAAAATAAGAAATGATAAACGAAAAATCTACAGATATCTCATCTAAGGATCAAATGTCAGATAAAACTATAAGAAATGGGGAGGGGGGGGGGCAGCATGGCAACCCGCCTGTCTACTATAACCCAAAGGTTGTGAGTTCGACCCCGGTCCTATTCGGGATTTTTAGAAGCATAAAATTATACAAAACTCCCCCACAGTCCTCCATGGTCTGTCGCCCATACAATAATGATAAGAAAAAATATGTTTATCTATAAAAATAATGTTCTCAGGGTTGTAAAATAAATCACGCACTAAAATGTATGCTGAGGGTCCCTATATACCATGTATGCCTATTTCTCATAATTAACATATTTTACAAATAAACAGTAATTAAAAGTAGGCTAAGGCGGCAAGGACGTTTTTAGAAACACATAAAGTTTTAGATTCAGGAATCCAGAATAAACACACTGTAAAATTTATGCCAAGGATTCGAGCTACTTTATAGGATTTTTTGATGAAAAAATTGAACCGTGAAGTTTTTAGTGTTCTGATTGCATCCTCAAATACTATTTCCCAGAGTACATCCACAGTCAGTTATTACTCCATAATTAATAATGTGTACTTACTAGCAGTACTTAGAACTGTTTTCAGAAATATAGAAAGTTTTAGATTCAGAGTTCCTAAAATTTATAAATTTATAAGTTCAAAAAAGACAATTTTTTTACTACGATTTAACAGCTGTTGAGGAAGTAAAATGGACAACATTTTTACAATTGTAAAGATATTTTTCAAATCTTTTATCAATAAAATGAGGATAATATTATATTGTTGCGTGTTGAAAACTTTATTTCACACTGAAATTATACCGTTTTAAGAGTTAGTTTTTTTTTAGGCTCGTAATCCGAAGCCCATTTTAGCTGTCAATCCAGCTCTCTCCTATTTCACGGTCATGATCTTGTTGCCCCGATCGCCTAAGGCAGTATAGTTCTATGAATCGGCTTCATGTTCCTAAAATTAATACTATTTATTAAATTAATGATTTATTATATGATTTCTTGAGAGTGGTTTATTTCATTATAAATGTACACAATTTTGATCCATATTACTCTAAACATAAACGTTTTTATATAGCTAGGAAGGAAACATATATACGATAAGGAATTGTCTTGTGAAAGTATTTCTCAAACTTTTTTTGAACAACACTCAACACTTTTAATAATTTTATATTGAAGCTCTCAACAATGGTAGAGACTGCCTCTTCTTCTATAATGATCAAATAAATACTTGGATTGAATGTAGTGTCTGTCGACAAAGACATGTAAAATAAATTTGTTTCATTTCCGTAAGGACCATTGACCATAGTGACGGCTTACTTAAGTAAATTACAATAGTTGAGAATCATCAATCAATTTTCTGAAGGTATGAAGTATGTATTTGTATTGTAATCAATCAAAGCTAAATTGATTACATTATGTATTATGTTTGTATAAAAACAAAACAAATTTAACAAAACTCTTGGAGATATGATTTTAATGGAGGGGATAAGCTGGTAGAAAATATGAAGCCAAAAAGGCCGGTCTTATGATGGACCAGGAGCGTGGCAGAGGTGTAGGGAAAGAGTATGAACCAATCACCGGCTACCTTCTGTTTCAATTTAGATTACAATGGCGGGCAATCCTATTAACCTCAACGTAAATCCTAAACTTCTGGCCTTTTTGGCTTCACTTTAGGTTTGAAGGAAGTGGTTATGCCACCTCCTTGACAAGAAGGTCATTTTAAACAGATTATTTTTGCAATCAGTGAATAAAAATAAAATAATCTTTTCTCTTATGTTAAGTTCAAGGGACAATTTTGTTTTCTTACTAATTTATTATTTTGTTTTTTTAAATGAAATCCACCATTTTTTTTTTTTTTACATATTAGTTATTTCTTCTCTTCTTCTTTAACATTATAATGTGTTTTAAAAAGTTATGTTTTTTTTATATACTATGTATGTATATGTGACTAAATGATGATTGGTAGAAAAATTATCTAAAAAAAGAAAAACAAATTACCTAAATCAGACCTTTAGAAAGAAAGAAAGTTATACATGTGACAAACTGATAGATAAATTATCTAAAAACAGAAAATCTAGGCAATTAGATTTTCTGTTTTTAGATAATTTATAGATATTGAAGCAGTAAAAAGAACATTATGCTTAACTCATAATATAAACTATCATGCCAGGGGTCATACATTCATCAATATAGCGATTTCCGGGAAAATTAAAAAAAAAAGTTTAAAACTTTATACATATGATGTTTCCTATCTTAAATTTACTATTTTAAAATCTAATCTTTAAAATTGTTGACAATTTTAACCTAATATAGTATATACTATTATTTTTCAGTCTTATAATTATGGAAAGGAAAGATGACCACATTACCGAATACATGAAAATTTTTTCAAAATTTATAACTATCATAAATGCCATGGTCACAACAATCATGCCCGATAACGTCTGTAAAAGACGAAAGAGGAGCTGGATAAGAAATCTTCTCGTCTAAAAATTAACTATTATATCACGCCTGAAAGAGGTGCGCCTGTCATAATATTTTCATAATTAATCCATCACATTCACTGGTTGTCATCTCCATTGACAGGTGTCAATAGATATACGTTAAACAAAAAAAAGTTAGACGAAAAATTAATAAACTAAGTTGTAAATTTACTTTATTTCTTAATTTTGTTAGGTTTTCTTAGAATTATATTTCACTAACTTAATATTTATTTTTCTTATTCAAACATGAGTTCCAATTCACATCAATAGTATCGTTCAACTCGATTGTTGATCATATCTCAATTCTTAAGATATTTAAGAGCTGTGAACAATCAACAAAGAGATGGTTGCACGGGTCTTTAATAGGATTATCATGTTTTTAAGTATCGATCCTATGATATTTTATTACAAGGAAATAGCAAATAAAGAAATGGGCGTTAGATAGGCGTGTTATAAATGGCAGCTCATTACATCACGAAAACCAGACAATCATATTTTCTTGCCGTGGCTTTTATCAAGATTAGTAGCTTATATTTTATAACATTTTGCTAAAAATCATGTCACCTCTTTCGCATGAAGCAACTAAAAACCACTCATAAGATTCCCTGTTGAATAATGCCACACCTCAGTGACCTACCTCTTCACTCTTGCTGCACACTATGTACAATACTGAATTTCTTCATTTAAGTTTTAAAAAACAATAATAATAGTGAGAATGTTATTTATTCCAAATAATATTTATTTATGAGTCATAAGGTATGCAACATTAATTTTGTAGCATAAAGGCCCTTTTATTCGTGGAGCTTCAAAGTTAGAATGTCTCATAAGTCCCAGTTCACCTACTCTTT
Source organism: Halyomorpha halys (assembly GCF_000696795.3). Classification (NCBI taxonomy): domain Eukaryota; kingdom Metazoa; phylum Arthropoda; class Insecta; order Hemiptera; family Pentatomidae; genus Halyomorpha; species Halyomorpha halys. The sequence continues at coordinate 2,321,884 of NW_027108122.1, read as the reverse complement.
TTTACCCGATTCCTCCAGGCTGATAGATTGAACTATAGCGCTAAATTAGGTTACTTCTCTTTCAGATGTCAATAATGCTAAATACGTAATATTATTTAACATAAATTACCAAAGTGAGTTCGATCCCAACCAACTCACTTCTTGATAATTTCTGACTTACGGAAGATTATCTACAGGGTACCATCCTATTCTAACCATGGTTGGGGACAAGTTTTCATTTCGTGGGATCGCTACAGAAATAAAAGTCTACACCCTAGGCCGGATTCGATAGGGTGCCGCTGCAATTTTGAGGTTGCAAAAATCTAAACCTCAACTCCCTCTACTACAGACGGCCCCAGACTACTCCCTTATTCCGTTATATAAAAACTTCCCAGGAAAAGGAAATCCTAAATATCTGGAGCCGTCGCGCGATACGTGATGACAATGTACGCTCTAGAACCAGGTACACATGTCCAGTTACACTTTCATCTATTACTTTGAGCTTATTCAATACTTGGAATTTTTTTTGGTTAATATGAACTTCCTGCAACATTTAGTCCATTTACGACCTTACATGAGCAGTTTGTGCCAATTGTTGAAGCATTATACTCCAGATCGCTTCATCACTATTATCGACTGGAGTATAACCGAGTTAAATAACGACAGGAACAGCGAGTCACCTTATGTCCACGTCTTGTACTCAAGATACAAGCGTATGCAAGATGCTTTTCCATGCTTTAAAGAAAGTTTTATTGTATTGTATTGTCCGATGAATTAAGCCGTAAACATAGTGTGAACAGTGAGTTCCAAGGCTACGAACGAAGGCTACTGACATGGTTCTCATGAGCCCCATTTTTACTATATCAAATCCAATCCTAAATGATATAAATAAAATCCATAAATAACATTTTCGCTTCATTTCTATTTTTTTTAAAATCTAAAACAAATACTTTAAAATTCAACATGAATGACACATGTCAACAAAAAGAACTTTTTGAGATTTCATAATTTTGGCTGATCTATATGTTTTTGTTGAGCTGAAACCGAAAATGAACTCTAAACTTGAGCTAAAATAAGAAGATAGAGTCAATGTAAGAGTAAAAAAGTTACATTAAACAAATGTAAAGGTCGAGGTCTACATACTATCAAAAACATAAATAAAATAATAAGTAAGATAAAGATAAATATAAAGAAAGTATTTGCTAACACAACAAAGAGAAGGGAACTGATACATCAGAATATGTATTATTGAAAAGATCTATTAATTTAATTAACTGAGGAAACATAATAATTAATTTAATCCTTAGTTAATCTATGAAGATAAGATATAACTGTATTTAAGACTATTTAGTTCTACATTGACATGGTGAGTTCAATCAAAATCGTAAGTCATTATCGAAAAAAATGTGAAAAATCGATTCCACAAAGTAATAGTTCCGATCTGTCGATTTTATTAAAAAAATGTTGTCATTTGCATGCCCACCTTAAATAGGTAATTTCAGTTTCGTACAATTTTATGTTTCTGAGTGAGGCTGTTAACACACAGCCCATTGTGCGACACTAGGTTTTTTGGTCTCTGGGGACGAGCTCTAAATATGTTTTTCCGTCTAAAACCGAATTCGAAATGTTGCACACAATATTATATATTTCATATGAGGTAAGTGACAATAAAAACGATAAAACACGTATCTATTGATCTAATTAATTAACGAAGAGAATTAAAATAAACAATTGTGAATAATCCAATTATAGTGAACTCCTTTCTTTCAAATATAACGTGAAATAATAATAATAATGTGAAGCCCTACGTCCCATGAAGGGTCAGGGGTTAAATATTTTGTAAGGAAGCATTGTTTTTAGAACAACGGTTATGCAAGGAGGATATTTGGTCAAAATCACGCTTTTTCCCGAATTCATGGTACCTAGTTTATGAGGCTGGGTGGACCTGAGGAGGGTTCCGTAACCCACACGGTTGACTCATGGCTACAGTGTAACAGAAAATAATTATCTGTCCAGCTAGATTGGAACCCGGGTCCTTGGAGTTAGTACCATTGTGCATTACCACAAATAAATCAGAATAATATTTTTGGGTCTGATATAATCCTGGTATAACTTTTTATTTATTGATAGATATTACAATCTGCCACACAGTGGGCAATAGGTAATAGTGATGAATGATCACATTCATACTAAAATAAAATAAAATAAGAATACAAATAAATAAATGAATGAAAAAAAAATCTCTTAAAGTATATACAAACAGAAGGATAAACAAAATGAACATAATCAAACTATGTGTATGAATAAAAAAATAAATAAAATAACATAATGGTAAAATAATATAATCTCAAGTCCTTGGTATAACTGCATTCAGTATACAGCTATATACCATAAAAGACACAGGATCCCTAGTGGATACGGTGTACTTAATTGTTAAGCAAAGATGCTTAGCCTAAAATATTTAAAAAGCAACGTACTTAATAGCTTTTGTGCGGCCTGCCTAGTTGAGAATAAGGTGATGACGTAAGTTACCTTGGCTCTATATTGTATTGTACCTGCCTGTATTGTGCTGAATCTGCAATTAATGCAGGTCAATTGTAGCCTGAGGAATAATGAACATCTCGGCTTAGACTATAGGCCGTAATGTCGTTCGATCGGTTCCGGATAATTGCTCTTTTATAACAGTTCAGATAAGCTATTGATGAATTTTACGGCTTTCTCTATTTTCGTACTGCCTTCAAGTGGATTGGAACATTGGAATGGAATGCTGAAAGATTCCTTACGAACTACTCCGAGTTGTCAGTGGTTGATAGGCGTTAGTCATTGGTTTGTAATCTAACTTCGTGCTTGTTACTTAATCAATTCGAATCATTAGAAAACAAAAGTACATTCTCGTTATTACAGATTGGCAGTGCATAACCTTAAAAAAAAATGCCTATCTCTTGGCTAAACAAGAAGATGGTTTGTAAAAGTATATAGATATATATACTTTATTTACTTATCTCCGCTTGTACATTTAAAACGTCTTGTCTCAGAACTCTGTTGGATCTCATTAAACTAATATTTTAAAAAAATGCGAGATAAACCAAAAAGGAAAAAAATGATTAACGGGTATGGAGTACTTTTAGCCGTACTGTACCCGGAACCACATATGGGACGTCGGATATCAAATTTTTAAACATTTTCATATTGTGGCACTATTTTTCAAAGCGTTATTTAGAACTAATATAAATCATAAAACATAAAAAAAAAAATCTCAAATATTTGTTTCTACCTCAAACGATACCTACCGATTTGACGTGATTTGATTTTGAAATATACAGTAAGGAACTAAAGGATATTTTTTTATGAAGTTGTGCATTACAAGCTATACCGATAATTTTTATTTCAGAACAAAAATCCAAGGCATTTTACAATATATAACGGTAATAAAGAAGAATGCCATGGCTTGGGCTTGAGTTGCAAATTTAAATGCTTTAAAAAATTACAACACAATTTCACGAAAATATCGGTTTCTTCCTTCTTGCATATATATGTTCAATTATGGTAAATATTAAATGTCCAAATGTGTAATAAATAAAATTATAAAATATATGATATTAAAATTTAATGTATTATGACCCTATTATGCTATATTATTAGGAAAATACGTATTGTAAGCGATTATTTACAAAAGCTATCCCAAAAAACCACAATCCATACTTTTACAAACCACAAAAATCGAGAGTGAAATGCCACTTGACCTCCAAACCTCATAACAGGGACCAATATTATGACTATCTTCCCCGGTTATACGTACTAAGAAGGTTTTTCGAACATGTTTACAATACAATTCTATTACGGCATTTGTTTTTTATATGTTATGAAAAAGAAGAGTTCAAAAAATGCTTTGCACAAACAAAAGTTAAAGTTAAAACTCGATGACTCTTAATTCAAACATAAATAAAAGCCGCAGCACCGGCCTTTAGGTATGCTACTCTAACAAAACCAAGCGAATGTGTCATGGAGAAATATAATACGTGATATCCGCTTCATGTGCGATGTTACGCATGAATGACGTGCATTCAATAACATTGTGATTGAAGTTACTGTCACTGGAAATTAAGGTTACTCAACCATTTGATGCTTGGTTCATATTCTTCCTACTACTCAAAGCCGACAACCTCCGTTTTTACCGATCTTTTTTACTTACGATTGTGGAGACCTGACATGGGTTGTGTAAATGGACCGGGAAGGAAAACTGAATCTTTGTTAATTCGTAAATTATAATAATGATTGGCACAAGTGAGTACAATTCGATAAGTCTAAAGTACATCTAATTAAAGGAAGCAAAGTTTAATTGGAAATATTTATTTATTTATTTTTGTTTTTTTACACGCAGATAATCTATGAATTGGCTGATGTAGTAAAGGTAATAAAATATTCCTGTATTGACAATACCACAATATAAAATTAAGGATTGCAGCTTCGAGTGTATTGTCTATATTCAAAATTCAATTACACCACCCGATAAGATAAGCAAAAGATCTCCAAATTGATTACGCTAAGTGGAAAACGCACAACGCAAGGCGAATGGGGGCGCACCGTACTTTGGAGTTCATTTTGACTTCTGCGTGGTATAATGTTTAAACTGGTGGAGCTTTGAAGTTCATTTTAGTTTTAATTTACAGCTCTTGCCAATATCTACCGGTTACATTATTATAACTCTGGTTTGAAGTGGTTAAAATTTTAAAATAGTTCAAGTTAAAATTGATTGCACCTGAAAATAATGACAGCTAATAAACGTCGAAAAGTCTAATGAAAATGTGAAGATCGTATAAGGTTAGAAAGAGAAGCTCAAAATGAATCGATTGATGTCTATGAAAGTCCGTATGATTGATACATGCATTGTCGGAAAACAGAATGAACAGATAGTTATTAAATTATAATTGATAACTATTGATTATTAAATGGCGAAACCAATAGCTCAATCAGAGAACAAACGTTTGTAAGCAGTTTTATTGCCAGTTGCCAATTTCCGGATCAAGCAGTGAGCGGAAAAATGTAACTCCCCACAGCGCCTGTAATAAGCTATTTTCGTTTCAATTTATCACCTTTCAATAACTTCATTTAGGATATATAATATGAAATGATTTATCGTGAAATTGTATCCTGAGGAAACTATAACATGCTGTTAACAACTTATTTGACCATAAGGCTAAGGAACCTTGCTAAATTCTTTTCAGATAAACATACTAAAGGATTTGGTGTGTATATTTAAATGCTATCTAAGAAATAAGGTTACTCCTTCTTATCAACATTTTATAGTTTGAATCAATTCAGATTAGTATCCTGAACCAATTTAACACCAAATATTTTATGCAAGAGATATCTAGAATAATGTCTTAACACATTATTTTTTTAATAATCTTTATTCATAATGAAATTGTTCATGGTTGTAAAATAATCTATAATAAATTTAAAATCTACTTCAATTATTTAACGATGCATACAATTATAGCAGATGATTTTTATCCTTAAATGCCTTCCTTAAACCAGTAGTTTTCAGCTATTTTATGACTTCAGACTTTTTTGACTAATTAACAGATATTTTAGCGTTCTCCTCAATATTAATAATTTAATATTAGGATGTTGAAATAAAAAATGAAAAAAAACTTTATAGACTTTAATTTCATATATTTCATGAGCAGAATACAATTTTAAAATTGTAAATCATAAGGATGTTGTTATTGTTTAAACTTTTTATTTTAAATGCCATTTTTATCTTAAATACAATAATCTTTTATCATATGCATCCAAACATGAAGTTGAGGTCCTAGCATTGATTTATTTAAAGTAATAAATTTTTGAAAAATATTTACTAAATACGAAAGTTTTACGAGGAATTTTGTGACATAAAACAAGTTTACTTCATTTTGGTTACTATCAGTCAGGTAAATTTGTGTAAATATTGGAAAAATAGGAGATAGCTGATAAATATTAATAGAAATGGTACTTCATATTGCATTTTCATATAATCGATAAAATTTTAAAATATACAACCTTCAACTAGAGTAAATTATTTATTCCGAAGGTAGAGAACATTTTTTAATTCATTGAAACAAGAGGAGGAAAACATTTATGTTTTGGCATTTCTAAAACAATACTAAATAGTACAAGAGCCCAAGAGGAGAAAAAAGTCAGTTATTTCACCCCAATTCTTGATTACTCAATTGAAAACTTTTAATATAATAATTACTAGTCAAAATTGATGAGTCTGGCAAGTATAGGTAGGAGAAATAAAAAATGGCGGCTGTTTTAAAACGTTAAAAAAAATTAACTTTTCATTCGGAGCTCCATACCTTTGAAGCTACCCACAAAATTAGAAAACCTAAGGTAACATCATTTAAAGTAGAGTAAATTTCCTAAAATATGAGGTCTGATAGAACTATTTACGTTCAATAGTTCCCGAGATATAGCTTTTTAAAAAGCAACATTAGATAAAAAATGTACTGAAAAATCAGAAGTTAGTGAATTTATTTTTATAAATCTATATCTCAAAAACCATAAGTCTGCTAGCACTCAAATTAAAGTTAGTTTAATGGGCTATAAAGCAGAAATGGAGAAAAAAGGCAGTTATCTCACCCAAAGTTTTTATTACATTAATGAAAACTATGTATAATAACTAGTCTAAATTGATGAGTCTGCTAAGTATGGATAGGGGGAATAAAAAATGGCGGCTGTTTCAAAGCGATTAAAAAAAATAATTTTTCATTCGGAGCTCTATATCTTAAAAAGTAAGAACAACACAAGAAAACCTAAGAGAACGTCATTTAAAGAATAGTAAATTTGCTAAAATATGTCCTAATAGAGTTATTTACGTTAAATATTTTTTGAGATATAACTTTTTAAAAGCAACGTTTCAGAAAAATTGTATGGAACGTACTGAAAGATCAGTAGTTAGTGAATTTATTTTGAAAAATTTATATCTCAAAAACCATTTGACGTACAGATGTCTATTAGTACTCAAATTAAAGCTAGTATAATGAGCTATAAAGTAGTTTATTATTCGCAGGAGAAGTAGTTTTCATGATATTTGCTAAAATAAATTGATTTATAGTCGTTCGGACAAAAGTTCATGTGCAAAATTTATATTCAAATATCATGAAAAATATTACTCCGACGAAGATACATGTCATAAATTAGTTTATAATAAGTTAAATTACCTTTATTTTGAGTGCTGGCAGACATTTACGTATTATCGTACCTGAGATATATTTTTTTTAAATCAACAATTTTATCCGAAAAACTAGAAATTAACTAATAAATAATTTTGGAATTTATTCTGTCAAATACAGTAAAAACTACTACAATGATAAACGTTATAGTACATTAAACTAGCTTTCTTTTGAGTCATCAAAAGTATGACGAAAATACCTTTGGAAAATTCAATGAACATGTGAAAGTGACTCAATGCACTGACTCTAATGACAGGGAAAGGTCCAACAGGCTCAGCACATCATTTCTAATCTCTCACAATCCGCTGAGTTACATCGCAAGCATGAAAGTACTCAAGCCATCATGGAATGAGTAAAGTCACGAAAGTAAAAAAATCTCAACATTATATAAATTAATTAATGATCGACCGTAACTGAATATCACGTTGAGAATACATCATACATTGAGCCAATAAATTAATAAATTGAGTCAAATAGATTTTAAAAAAATTTTTTTTCTTCTTGATCGCAGCTCTGACCATCTCCTACATATATTTTTTTCTTACCTCCTTTATTGCAAATATATACAACAATATTAATATATAAACATGTAACTGGTGCCCTTCCTTTGCCATATATCATTCCTACATAAAAAAAAATTTCCGTTAAAATGTATTGTGGAGCCATTCAAAGTTAAGGAGGATATTAAAAATTATTTAGGCAATAATTTTAATGGAAAGAGGTTAATTGGAAACCTCTACATAACAGAACTCCCTCTTAACGAACAATTTTAGTAAGGTTCCGTCCAACAAGTTATAAATTTAATGTATTTGAACCTCTCTATTATGAAACCCCTCCATTCTGGATACGGACACCAATTTTATTCCCATCAGGACTGTTCATTCCTTTATGCACAAACTCACAATTCCAGAATTATTGGTACTAAGAGACAATTAGTTATTGTGCAACCAGCACATCAGCATGTGTCTTTATGTTTCAGTTTATGTAAACAAAAATAAATCCTTCCTCAAAATTTGAGCTTTCACGTTTCAAGATACGTCTAATCCAAAAATCTTTTATCCGAGTCTATAGTGCCAATTTTTTATTAATTTAACTTCATAGTCACTGGTTCGCCCAGGATGATCCTCTAAATTTGACATACTCTTCACCAATATTATAATTAGTGTCCGATCACATTGGTGATACAAATCGACGATTTAGACAAAATGTCCCTAGAACGTTGCATTGATTTCTTTTTTTAATTATTTCTTTTTTTTGTATTATTGTTTTTTTTTCTAATTTCTGAGGTATCATAACTTAAGTTCACACAACTTTTACTAATCTCTCCTTAAATAACACCTCTGTATAACGAATAAAATCATCTTTTCTGTGAATGTCCGCTATATAGAAGTTTATTTAGATTCTTTTATATGTAATTTATATATACATATATCATATATGGGAGCGCGGGTAGCCCCGGGGTAAGGCGCGTGGCTACTAACTCCAAGAATCCTAGTTTGAATCCGGCTGGGCAGAATATTGTTTTCTGTTACACTGTAGCCGTGATTCAACTCCTGTGGGTTCTGGAGCCCTCCTGTGGTTCACCCAGCCTCTTAAATTGGGTACCCTTAATTGGGTATAAATCTGGCGGTCGAGCGTGATTCTGACCAAATCACCTCCTTGTACAACCGTTGGTCTAGTAACTTCCTTACAAAGTACTGAACCCCTGACCCTTCATGGCCTGTTGCGGTATTGATTTTAATTTTACTATATCATATATAATATAATTATTTAACTTTATAAGAAACTTAAAAATTCCTCTAGATACATGATTTAAGCGTTCAAGCAATTTTTCAGTTTTTAATTGTAATTTCAAATTTTGTTTTTTAATTTATCAAATGAGTCTTTTCTCAGCACTTTATTTATTATCTTCTTACCGCCGGTTAAGCGAGGTTCTACTGTATTAGATTACATTAATTAGCTAAGTATTTTATACCTAATTAAGTCAACAAGTTCAGGTATACGAAGAACATTCTACAAGTCCAATTAGCCTTCCTTTGCAGATCTTGCCTTTACGTAAGAGAACAGGGTAATGACCATTATTTGAAAAAAAAAAAAAGAAAAAATCCTTAGATGGATGATCCAGTTTGACATTACACAATAAGAGTTTTTGTGCTAATTATGAATATAATTTATAAAATTAAGTTAATGATGGTATTTATTAGTCTCTATGAACCCAATTTCAATGAATCTTTTAGATTTCAGTTTAAATTATAATTAAATATTATCTATATGCGAAACTGTATATATCATTGCTAGGTCTAAAATGTTATAAATGTATTTCATAGATACATTTTATTTTATTTTATTTTTTTTTTCGGCCACACATTGGAGTCCTATACTGGATTTTTTTTAAATATTAGATTTGTTAAAAAAAAAATGTATTGGTTCAACAGATAAAATATATTCAAATATCTAAAGGAAAAAATTAAAAATAATAAAAAAAGAATGTGATTCATTAAAAGTAAAAAAATAACAATAAAAACAGGGAACTATATAAAAAAAAAAAAAAAAAGAACAAAAACAATAAAAAACTAAAAGAAAAATCATATATTACTAATATTTATTATAGATTAATTTAAATGATAGTATTCCTTTATAAATTTTATAAGTTTTAAAAAATAATAGGTTTGACTAGTTATATTATGCAGTGTAAGTATCAATCTAATGCAGTCAAGCAAAACATTTTTTCAATAAAGTGTTTCTGTCTCTGGAATCGTATTTGTTTCTCAGGATCTCCAGCTAAAATATAAGTTTTAATGGCCAATGTACTACTGCCGAATATACTTTGTAAAAACTCGATTTTTATTCTTGCTTGCATATGATTAATTTTATAATCTAGTAACTATATTTATGTCATAATCTATATAACACAGCTTCAAGAACTTTTCTAGCATTTTATTTCTCAAAGATATTATTATTAGTTTTATTCCTCATAGATTTTTCAGCCCTATTAAGGATTTAATACGAAACTTTTTTAAGGAGATATGCCCGTTGGGAAATAGCCTTACTAATAGGGCGGTTATTTAGTGATGACATAAGAAAGAATAGTAGCTAATTGAATGAAGGCGAGAAGCTACAGTGAGTATTATCCATTTCAATCCATGAAAGTACAGATCATTTCTTGCTACATCTCATTTCACCGCTTGAAAAAAAGATTTATACTCTTAGTTCGTTCTCCCCTCACTGCTGATCCATCTATAGATGAAATCGAAATCGTTCTTACCGAAGGTCATATAGCGTTCTCTATCTATGAAAGAGGCGAAATGTACCGCATTGTCCCCTCAGATATCGAAACACTACTGAGCAACCAAGGCATGGATATCGATTCAAGAATAACTAACCATTGCAAGTCGATACTAGAGTAAGTTGATAGCCAAAGTTCAGCTGTTTCGGAAAAAAATGCAAATTTCTGTTTTTTATAATTTTGGGAGGATGTGAAAACTTAAGTAACTGTCATTCTATAACCGTTTCTAAATTTTATGTAATTATAACTTTCCAAAGTGATGTGATGGACAACCATTTCCTTTGTTTAAAAAGGAAGGTTCTCCACTTCTGCCGAGAAATTCCTGGTTAAGGATTGCAGAAGATCCAAGAAAATAGAAGAAGATTATCCAGGAGGATATTACCGAAGGGTAGAACCGCTGTTGGGTGACAACCAGGAGAGGTACTACCTTAATAAAGTACTTCCCTACTGTCCGGACACGTTTAGAAATAATGTGAGTGCTCCGTAACAACTGTGTCTTGCATTCCCTTACAGGACAAAAGGGTTGTCGATTAAAACGTCATAGGTCCCTTGTGTCCCGAGTGTGGAATACCGAACACTGCTATTATTACCTAAGTCGCTTTCTCAGAGTTTGATGTAATTATTGAAATTCATATATGTAACCATCACTGATATCTGTAAACCTAATCAGTTTACCAAGCTTCAAAAAATATTAGGTCCACAGCTCGATTGTAAATGTTTCTTTATAAAGTTATGTTAGAAATAAAAATACTCCTACAAAGTTAATGAAAATCTTTAACTATTCTCTTTACTACACTCTAACCAAAACAAAAAAAAGTCTGAATCACCGGGACTCAGCTGAGACATTCGTGATTAGAACATAAACGTACAGCATGTTGGTGACAGCCAAAGTCCATCGGCATCTTGTCATTGAAAACCAAAATACTCTTATTGCTAATTTGATCATGATATGTTAAAGGACTTTCGTCAAATGTAAATATTTCTAATGTGGAAATAAGTATTGCAGGCAAATGTCTACCAATATCAATTAGGGTAAGCTGGACAGGAGTGTGACCCTACATTTGGGCCTCCATTTAATACATAATATTGAATATGAAATACTATAAATATACCATTAAACATATGGTTAGAAGAGGTAAAAGTAATTCCAAAATCCATAGTGCAAGAATATCAATGAATTTTATAATAGAGGTGAGTTGGCAGTTCGTAAATAGTATATTTTTTTCACTTTTGACGTGCTTGGTCATGGTTTGTTTGGAGCTAAATATATATTGTTACCTTTACGCTGGCAACTGTTGCTAAAGAATAGAAAGAAGGCTGATGACTCCATTTTTTTAGTGTGGTATCACTCTCTGAGTTTTCAGTAATAGAAGGACGTGCGAAACAAATATATTACAAACTTGAGACTAGCCTTTAGATTTCAAGGTCCCATTCATGAAATTATTCACAGGCCTTATAATACAATGTTCCAGTTGTCAAAAGATAATTCTATCTGTTCTAATCATAATTTAACTTAAAATTTCGAAAGCAGAAATTGTATTTTACATTTCTTTTTTTTATTTCAATCTTCCATGTAATCAATTGTGGATTTCAGCTAGGTCCAGGGGTGAATGTTATTCTCCCAAAAGTAACGTTCTTTCATCGGCGAAATGTCTTGCAATGTTTGGAACGGAAGTCCGAGAAGTAAGCTAAAAATTATTAAGAAGGACGTCAAGTCCTGGGGTAATTTCAGTCGCAAATGTCTTAGTTCGTATTGACTAGGCTTATAATAGGTCACACGAGGCTCACTCACTCGTATCTTATCGCAGAATAAGTGTCTCCAAAATGTAAATATTGTGGCAACATTTTTACAACTAAGCATATCTTCGAGGAATGTCCATATTTCACGCCTTATCTCAATAGCTTGGTATTGAGCCCAAATATTACAAAAATCCTTGGGGATGACAATAAAACGGTGGAATTGGTATTTCGGTTTTTAAAATCAGATTTGCTGTCACAAATATGACTTCGAATAGACGGTAAAAAATAAATAAATACAAAATAAAGAAAACTTTATATGTTTTTTTTATCTTTATGAATTCTTGGAAATATGCTCTCGATTAATTTTTAACATGGCTCGGTCTTAATATTAAAGTTACACTTGGTCATGAATCAAAGTAATCATACATTTCAATTTAGTTTCCTCGGTAGTAGACGTGAAAATGGGCAAAACTACTCTTTTTTAGAGATAAAATTGGATTTATTCTTCGCAATGAGGTCTTTTACACGTTAGTAAAAGGAGTAGCAGTGAAACCGAAAGGACTCTTTGACTCACAAGATGAGGCTACGGACGAGAGCTCACCGATTTCAATGATCCTTGTTTTAAAACTTATTTTATATTATATATTTTTATATTAACATATTACACCGCCCTTGAGTAGCATGTATTTAATGGTTGTTATATATCTATTGATTTATTTTTTCGTTCAGGAAAAGAATACAGCATTGCTGATCATATTAACTTAGTTTAAATGTATTAAAAATAAAAATCCAAAAGACGTTTTCAGTTAAGTAGGCCAAATAAATTATTTTTTAAAAGGAAAATCAAATAAGATTTGTTTTTACCGTTTTTTTTCCAAATACGAAATTTTCCTTTGGTTTAATTTCACGATCCTTACATACGAGTTTTCATATAAATTATATAGTGTTTCTGCGTTCACAAAATAATTCATAACTCCTTACAATGTCCAAATGCATTGTACAACTGCTGAATTTCATCTCTTTTAGCACATATGAATATATTTTAGATTTCTAAAGGAGTGAAAGTAGTTTAAAATAAAGAATAAATTATCAAACGTTTTACTTTATATCTCCGATCTGAGTCGTTTACGAATTCTGGGTTTATACTATTTCGTACAGTTTAGTAGGCCAAATCATTTTTTAAAGAAATTTTAGTCAGATCCATTTTTAGCTTCCCCAAAAAACCTTAAATACGAATTTATATAAATACAAAAATTATTTTACCTCGCCAATTTCATGTGAATTAACTGGAAAGACCTACCTACCTTAAAAATGTTATGATCTATGAGCTTTCTTTGATCAGTTCAAGATGACATCGCATAAGAGGGAAAGGGAGTAACGGAGAGGGGGAGGGAACAACAACCCGTAGTCTCGACTCGTAGCAAATTTGTAAAAAAAAGTCTGATAAATTAATTAATTAAATTATGGATTTATTGATATAATTTATTATTTCTAATCTTCCACTTCTTGGTGAGTATCCCATACCTCCAAACTCTTGCTGTTTCCCTTCCGTCCTAGCCTCCCATAATATTGCCCCTTAATATTGCATTGCAGAGATCCAGATCCAATACTGAGATAAAAGGTATATGTTTGTGGTAAAAACCCAAGAACATATTAAAGACATTGTTGATACTTATTTTTTGTGTATGTTAATAAAGGTTATTAAAATTTTATGAAGGATTTCGGAGCTTAAGGATCGAGTACAGGTATAGTTCAGGAGGAAGCCAACAAAAGTTCTGCGTTACCTCTCACTTTGAAAACGAGCATCAAGATGTGAGTTTTACATCTCGAAAATCAAGGACTTATGTCACCATAACAATTTCTTGTGAAAAGATGGATTGAAGTAATGCCATTGGTGGCCTATATTTAGAATAATAATTTTATAGTGTAGATTTTATACTGAAATTTAAATAAAATTTCTTATATGCACCAATACTTCTATAACGATGTAGTAATGCTGTCTAAATTCTGTCATAACTAAACCGGAATAAAGAATGTTCGAAATAGAACAAAATGTGATCTTTAAGGTTCTCGAAACACATCCTGTACACTAAAAGAAAGTTACGTAGCCATAATTTCAGATCATTAGGTTCTTCCAGTACACTCATGTGGCAGTGACTTGCAGACGTTCAGCTCAGCACAAGGGCTGTAATTCCTCTCCTTTTTCGGTAAAAGATTTATTTCTCGTCAGTACAACGGCTGTCCCAGTTCTAAGTTATGTTTGCTAAACATCATTCTTCAATCATCTTTCTCTGTTACGTTGCTTTGACAATCTTCATCGAGGCGTGCAATATTGGCAGTGCGGTGAGCAATTTCGCTCCCCATGTTCCACAATCTAACGACGAAAAAAATACTTCTTACCAAACTTTTTTTTAGTTTTTTGTTCTAGTTTTTTTTTTTTTTTTAACTCTTAGTCCTTGTACCCAAAAACCTAGTTTTCCTGATCTGATAAGCATAAGGAAATTATAGAGTGTGGATATTCAAATAAACAAATAAATGAAACAATTTCATGAATTAGTGGTGAAGTTTAATTATGAATAATAATAACCAAATTACTGTAAGTAACAAGTTCCAATCACATACTTTTTTTTTGTTTACATTCATTGTATTGCAAGGGTTAATTTTGAAAAGTATATGCTACAGTAAAAAAAATATAACCACTAAATCTTTTATCGTTTAGGTTTATTTCTTTTAAAAATATAAATAATTCGAGACTGAAATGATCACGCCAATTGAAGCTCTGTATGGTTAAATAAAATTTAATTTGATCGTACTTAGCAAATAGAAATTCTTAATCTTACAGTAGTTTGCCAAGCTAAGTAATGTTAGCCAGTTTTCGAAATGCTTGGGACACTCGCGTACGTTGCACCAACTCGTTCGGGTACGGCTAGTTACCCTCCGTGATTTACTTTATCAGTAACAGTGACTTTTTTTAGGGAAGTTTCCGCTTTGTTCAATAACTTTGGCCTTCGACACATGAACCGCTCCACATGCCAAATCGATTCATTCCGCGAAACAAAAATTTAAGAAATATACCAAAAATCATTATAAAGAAAGAAACGTACACACAAATTACAAAATATGAAAATGTTTCATTAAAAAAAAAAAAAATGATGGTTATGAATTTTCCATTATTTTATTGAAATAAAACCATATTCATGTTTTAGTGTGGACTGAATTTATCCATCAAAAATTCATTCTAAAATAATGAACATTCTTTACCTATTCACGTCTAAGAGACTCACTATTCGGTTTTTTATATTTTATAAAACCTTAATGTACAAACAAAAGGATTTTTTTTTATTTAAAGAAGTCGCATACTCTCACAAGTCAGTATGAAAATATAATCATTAAAATGAAAACAATTATTTCAAAATTTTCATAATAAAAATGTACTTATTCACTAAAAGTGTACTCACAAATAACGATACTCTTTTATAATTTTTTTAAAAATTAGACGTTAAAATAATTAAAGCTGTCAATAGAAGTCCTGTTAGATATTGATTGGTAAACTGCGAACAATTTTTCGATGTTCGTTTTTAATTTTGGTTGGATAGTTGAAAATAAGGGTTTGTTAAGCTTTTGAAATACCTGATTTTATTTCATATCGAATATGAGTATCCCGATTCCCCAGCCGTTTTCATAAAATATCCAAATATCAAACTTTCAAACCGTTATTCGAAACTCTTTTGAGCTCTGCTCTACCCCTCACACGTGGGGGATAGAGTGGGCTCAGGGATCCTCAGGTCGATTATGTAAATATTGTATATATTATTTTATCATTATGTTATTTTATTTATTTATTTTTCATACAGATAGTTTGATTATGTTCATCTTGTTTATTCTTTTGTTTGTATACATTTTAAGAGAGTTTTTTTTTGTTTTTTATTTATTTTATTTATTTATTTTTATTTTAGTACGTATGAGATCATTTCACTATTACCTATTGCCCACAATTGTGTAGCAGATTGTAATATCTATCAATTTATTCGAAATTCGCTTGAAATTCCTTCATTATTTCTTTGTATTCCTACGGTTTGCGAGGGGTTAAAAAGAAAATCAGAGAAGAAATTAAATTCAGATTTTGAGGGAACCACACTTGCCAAATAAATAGCCGCATTTGCCCACCGTTGGCATAGAACTTACTTTTTAAGATAGAAGACCGACTTTTTTTTCTCATGTATAAATAGAAAACTTAAATATGAAAACTATAAATATTTTTGAATGGAATATGGTCCGGGTGTGGTCAAAAAAACTCAAATAGTTAATGATTATACTATTTTTATTGAGCCAACGTATATTTTTATCATTGTTAATATTTTTACTCTTATATTTTAATAATTGTGACTACTAAATGTTCAAAATGCGATTTCATTTCATATTAAGGCAACAGCTTCTTATACCGAAAGCTTTCCAATAATTTACTACCAGCTGTCTTATTAGCAATCAATCATTCAGAACGAAACCATTTCCTACGCAGAGATCGTTTCCTAATGAAGAAACAAAAATCATAAAAACTATGGTACCGCAACGTACTTTCATTAACCACGAAAACCGTCCGGAAACGCAATGCGATTTTTTCCCTGAGCGGTTCCTCACTCCCTCATTGTTAGCCTAAAGAGGGGGGCAGTTGTTATGCTAACGCTCCGAGCGGGACTCGTTACACGGTGCCTACGTGCCCCTGCCACACCTCCACATATTTCCTATATTTTGTAACTGTCGGCCATCTCGAAATATGCTGCATCATCTGATTATGTCTTATTAACGTAGTTTTTAGTATCAACCACGAGCGTAAATAACTGGTTCGACAGGGGTGGTGGCGGTTGTCAGCTCATGATGTGTGAAATTAATGAATGGATTCCTTCGATGAACAAATGTATTTCTTAATATCTATAACATGCAATAATGTCAAAATATAAAAACATAAGCTACATAAGTCGTATGTAAATAAACGAATTCTCTGTAATTCTGTTCCAAAATAGAGAGATAATTAAAACATGCCAACAAATCAATCAACAGATTGTTGATTGACCGTGTGTATAGATAAATGGAATATGGTCCGGGTGCTTTAAAAAAAAAACTATTTTTATAAAAATAGTATAGGGGTATACTATTTTTAAAAAATAGTATAGGGGTATACTATTTTTAAAAAATAGTATAGGGGTATACTATTTTTAAAAAATAGTACCGCACCCGAGCCATATTCCATTCATCTATACACACAGTCAATGAACAATCTTCCATTACAATTATTTAATGGCATGTTTTAATTATCTCTCTATTTTGGAACAGAATTACAGAGAAGTAAAAAATTTTTTAAAAATAGTATACCCATTTACTATTTGAGTTTTTTTTTACCGCACCCGAACCATATTCCATTCAAATAATAGTAATGATTGATGAAATCACTTCATATTTTATTTTAACGCTGAATATATTTATCTAAGTGAATGCTATAATGGAAATACTTTGGTTTCTACACGTCTGCTAAAAATTCAAATCAGAACTAGTAAAAAGTGATTAATATAGCACGTTCCGACTTGATTATAACAGTACTAATTGTTGTAAACTGTCTAATCTAGGTCTGTACAAATGCTTTAAGTAATTATTTAATGGTATTATAAGATGTAGATCAAGTAATAATCGTATCAACTGTCAACCCTAGAATGCTATTTTATTGCAGTATCTGCAATAATGGTGGTATGAATAAATTCTACTCACATAGAAGTGAAAAATATGTTAACAACATAAATAACTGTATAATCAAAAGCATCTAATTTAGGCACATTTAAAAATGGTTCATGAATTAATTTGTTCGAATAATTAGATTTCTTCATCCCCACCCGAGCAACAGGTAACCAAAATACCATGCTCCTAAACTCTCCAACTGAAAATATAAAAGAGATATCTATCAGTGTGCCAACTGGTTCTATATTTTTTAAATAAAAATTACTAGCTTTTTTTTTTAAATTAAATTAAATTGTTTTTAATGAAAAACGTAGAAGCATGTTTATATATGGAGAAGTAGGTTAGTTTTGTTCCAAGAAATATTTTTTACTAAATGCTTTCAGAGAGTCCAGGACACCCTTTATCTACATATTTATTTACCTAATATCTATGCTTATGTAATTTTCAGATATTTATGAGAGAAAACAAATTTTATGATCTTTAATAGTTAGCACATATATTGTATATAGTAGCGATTCAACCATCGAAACACAATTAATCAACATTATCTAATTCATATATATTTTCATTCAATTATCTCTTTTTAAAAGTACACAATGTTCAATGCTTCATCGCTAATTTCGATTGAACTACCACAATGAACTAAGATATTACTTCTTAACACCATCCAAAAATAATTTTTCAAATTTTGTAGTAGGTCTGATAAGTAGATAATGTTGAAGAAGAGTTAATATTACATAACATCATTTAGCTCATCATTATCTATCTAAAAAAAAATGACAATTAAATTACACTAATAAAAAAAAAATTAAATTGAGTGAAACTGTGGAAAAAAATGAAAACCTGAAAAAGCCTAGATGATGTGGACAGAAGGTAATTGGAGAGTTTGCTAATGAAGAATCATGAACCATCGTAACCATCTTTATACTATAATAAAAATCATTGTTATATTAAAAAGTAAATTTTAAAAAGAAATATTGAATAGATAAATGTCCACGATCATTTGTGGAAACTCAACCATCCTAAAGTCAATTATATCCCATGTCAATAGATTTTAAATGATCCCATTTGCTGATAGTAAATGTACATAAATAAATGTAAGTAAATAAAAATAAAAAAAAAAGAAAGATAAAAAAAAGATTTTCTTGATGCTGATAGTGTTTAATATGCAGAGGTAACGAAAAGATATGTAAAGGATCACGAAAACTTCATTTTTTTTTCTTTTCTAAATATATTTTTTATTCTTCAGAAAAAAATTACGGATCCTTGCATATCTATTTCTATTTTTGGCTCATTAGATTGTTTATTGCTTGTTGATAATTATTTGGATCCACTTAAAAATAAGAAACATTCAGTTATAAGAGGATTAACAGTTTGAGCTCAGTGCTGGAAACACTGTCCCCAGAGAATACCTAAATTCCAGAATCCTGGGCCATTGCCATTAGATTCAACGCCGAAAAATACCAAAATTATTTTTTTTTTTATTGATTAATCAAGGGGTGAAAGGAAATAAGATTGCCCAAAATATTTAATTCAAGATTTCATTATGATCAGAGGCGGCCTTGGGTGATACCAGGGGGGTAGCATAGACTACTCTCCTTTAAAGTGAAGCCAAAAGGAGGAGGTACACAGGTTAAAGTTGAGGTAAATATGGATTTCACTCATTTGTGTAATTATCTGAGAACCGTTCATTGTTCAATCACAAATATTGACTGAATATAAAATGTCGTAAATGGCGTTTTAAGTAATTTTGTTCGTAACAATAAAAATCTTTTGTACCGTTTACTACAGCTGGCAAAAGCCAACCGGTGATTGGCCATAACGTTTCCCCTACTCTTACCCATGGTGTCCTTAACGCCTGCCTTTTTGGGTTCACTTTTCTTAGCAGCTCAACCATAGTACCCCTTCCTCCACACTCTTTTAACGTATACTTTAATTTTTACTTTATCTGAAGCAATATTAAAAACTAAGATTTAATTTCTTCTTAATGCTCAGCACGAGCACTGAGGCTGCTTAATTCAGCCTCCATATTGAGGATACTGGGAAAGGAAACGTATCGATTAAAATTAATAATTAAATAGTTATTGTTATAGTATAAATAAAAAGGTAATCTTAGTTGGAAACTTGGTTGAAGTTGGATCAGTGAGAACCCAAGGTTGAAAGAACCGACAGAACTTATAGCCGAGTAATAAAGATAAGAACGAGTCTGGAATTTGTAAGGAAACTCTCATAAAACCAACCGAGACACCGACATAGATTAGCCCAAGTTTAGCACTTAGAAAAAGTACCCAAGAGAAACGTTATGAGGTAGATAGTCGGAAAAAAGGATAATATTAAAAAACAATAGGATAATGAACGCTTTATTACTGACTTGTTTTAATTACGTACCATTTATTCAAATTTTCTTTAGTGTATTTTTGTTAAAATACTGTAAACAAATTTAATGCAGACTAATAACAAGCTTTTTGGCGGGTGCTCTTTACATCATATAAGGTATCCTTGCTATTTTACCTTGTCCGGTTGCTATGTAGAGCGGAAACAGTAGCTTAATTTTAACGCTAAAATAAAAAAAAAAACAGGTATTCTTGCAAACCTCTTTAGAATTTGCACTGTAATGGAAAGAACATGGCGACATTACTTTCTTTATGTTAGTTATTGTGTGTTGTCGCTTTTACTAAAACAGTTTAACGTTATACTAATTTAACTTTTTTAATTTTTCATAAAAAGTTTTTATTCGAATTTCAGTCAAAAAACGACTTTATGATGTCCAATATATTAGTTACCTATCATTAATTATTAAATTATTTTAATTTATGTCAATTAGCTCCTTTCAACAAAAGCGATTACATTATTATTTTAGCACACTGTTTTTTTTTATAGAAAAATATGAATAAAAAAATTATTGATTTATGTATTTAAACAAAACTTCCTTTATTTATCTCAGTGATAAAACTATCAATCTGATTCACATTTTATTTGAAAATGGGTCATTATATTTTTAAACCTTTTCAAAAATCTTCTCAATATGTCACAATGCCTGTAAAACAATTGAAATGTAAAACTTCAAGGCGAAAATTGAGACTTTGTCACAAAAGTTTAAAGAGACTTTAACGCAAAAGTTTGAAGAGACTTTAACGCTCAACCCAGCATTTACACGAGTTGAGTTGCGATAAAAATTATCCTAGCTAAGAGATATAAATGTGTTTTCAGTACTAAAAGTGATCTAACAGGAATGATCCGAGGACATGATTATGGGAGGTATGTTAGCAGCGTTTTGTGAAGTTGGATATGAACCTTCGGGATCGCTAAGACATATATTTTTTTATTCGTAAGTAATACGTATCATAGAGAGAAAAGATAATTTTACTTTAAAAATCTAAAGCCCACTCAAGTTTAAGGACCGTGCCTATGAATTTTCCTACTGAAACGTACTTACGAAGGGTCTCCTTTAATGCATATCTGTAACTTCCCTTAACATTATTTTAGTTTTATAAATAGGAGTCAGATTTCTAGTTTTCATATAGTGTCTTGTCGATTAAAATTAAAGACAGCGTCATCATTACACTACGATTGTAGTCCATGCCCCCTCCCCTAAATCCTATGATCGATAGTATTAACAGTAGACCAATTTTAGTTTTTTTTTACCAACATATGAAACAATGTGTACCAAGATTGTTTATCTTTTAGTGCTCAGAATCGCGGCCTGTGCTTCTAGAAGTTGTAGCACTCTTTATAAAGTAAATAAAAAGATGGTCTCTTCAGCAGTATCCTTGGCCTGTTCCATCTTCACCCAATGAGCCCACTGGTGTGGGAGCACCTTACTCCTGTGAATCATATTAAAGCGAATAAAGAATTAACTTGGAGCTACGACTGCTCCAAAGGTTGAACAGTTCATGATTGATTTTGACAGAAACTGATATACTTAAATAAACATATTATTAAGAAGTAATTTACAATTTTGTTAATGAAAAATCAAGAAAGGAAAGTCAAAATACCCAATTGCCAATGAGCTTCCCTGTCGGTCAAGGAGGAAGAAGGGTGATCAGTTGTGAACGATTGTTAGTAAAACTTGGACAACATTTATTAATAAAAACGTTTTATTGTAAACCTTAGTTCTGGTAGAAGGGGTTTGTTATGGTGAGGAGGGGAAAAAGAGCAAGAGAGGGGCTGCGCGAGCTCCCTTCCCAGCAGGCAAACTCATTTTAGACATACCACAGCCGTATCGATCCAAACTTCTCTATTCCCCATAACAATAATAGCAGGTTATTCCCCACCG
>NW_027108122.1:2281235-2296464 GCF_000696795.3 Halyomorpha halys | reverse complement strand
CATGTTCATTATAACTCAAAGTTGTTCAAAATTATAATTACTATTACAATTTAAAGGGCTCCATATTTTAAAGTGCCTTCTACCCCACTCGGTTGGAGACGGTTGTGCGTTACATGGAATGAGAAACATAGCATTGAATTCTAAGTAGCTTGGGCCATCCGTGATTCAGGTGGTTGAGACCCAGGTCTTAGCAACCTGAGTGGCGCAAACTGTGGACTCTCCGGCTAATCCGATCTGGGGGTGGACATGTATTATTTCGTGGCGGTCCCACGAAATGAAAAATCTGACCCCCTACTACGCTTAAAATAGGTTGGTCACCTCTAGATATCATTTCAGAAATGACCAGGAAGGGGGTCATAAAAAAAATCCTAGTAGCTTCGAGTTCGGTTAAAAGATGTATATATATAAGTAACGCTGTCCAATGTAATATCTACTGAACCTGTGGGTTCACTATGTCTTATTATTATTACTTATTCTAACCTATTGATATTGACAGGTGTTGCTGGTGGCAGTGGCAGGGGAGAGGACAGTGGTGGTGACCCCGAGGCCGAGGTGGCTGACCCAGGAGCCTAGGGCGGACCCCTCAAACCCTTCAGTGCCTTCCATTTTCCCTGCAAGGGTCCCTGTCATCAGCCTAAGGATACTGCCATCCAGTCCTAAAGCAGGTACCAGTACTCTTAGGGAAATTAGTGGACATCTTTCCAATTGTTGTCTCAGAAAATAATGTTAAGCTATGTCAGCACTGTGCATATCTCAGTCAACGCCGTTAACGTAGCGTATGGACTTTGCTTTATATTTGTAAGAAGGAAAATACAGTCTGTAATTAAGAGACCGAAACTGTGTCATAATATTTATTTAAATTTCAACGATTCCCGATTGTAAAAAAAAAATTGTGTTTTTTACTTGTATGCTCCGGAATCAATAATACAATCATCTAACAAACTAATTTATTGTTACCAAAAACTAGAGGCAATTTTGAGATTTGGCACATTCCTGTATGTTTAGTCTAACATATGTATGAACAGTGATTTTCAAAAACAAGCCTGATAGAAGCTTCATGGATTCTTATATGAATATATATGTCTTCTCATATGTCTTCAACCAGCGATGAACCAGACAATAATAATCTGGCCACACAAAAATAAAATCCAAATAAAGTCCAACTGCGCTGTATAGTTATTAATATATATAGGTAAGGATTTAAGGGATTGCATATGAAAAGCCTGATTTTAGGAATTCATGTGAAACATGGTAAGATGATATCTTATTTTTTGTTCTGGAGCAACAATAACCAATATACATTTTTAGAAGAATCTAGTTTTTATTGCAGGCGCTATTGTCAATCAAAGATTAAAATTTTACATACTACTGTGTTCTGAGAAGGCCACACATCACTATAGCTGTTATGTCTACCACAACAACCATTCTTTAAATATTTTCAAACTAGTTTTTCAGATTTATTTTTTAGAGCAATTGAAATTTGGACATCGGCTATTTCTACTCCAAGCCACAGAAATATAGGTGTCAGCTAGAAATTATTTAGTAGGATTACTAAGAATTGTAAGCTTTAAAGCCGAAATTCGGCTGTCACACGCGCACCTAATGCCATAAAAACTATGAACCATGAAAATCTAGATTCGATACCATAATCAGATTTTCGGAACATGGCCAGACCGAAAAAAGAAATATTTTTTTTCCGGAATAGAAGCCAGCAATATGACATACAATTCTCTTCCTCATCTTGCTGGCACGATTTTTTTTTATTAATCAACGACTTTCTTCACTATCACTATTACGTCATCATAGGTGAATAGTTGTACATATTTACAAATAAAACTGTTCAAAATAAAACTCATGAAAATGAAAATCTATAAATCTTATTGATAAGCGATATTATTTGTTCGTTAAAAGTGATGTTTGCCGAATCCGAACTTATTTTACTGGGCTGATTAAATGATTATCGACCGATATACCTTAGAGAAATCGATATAAAATACTGTATTATTCCTTTTCATTTGTAGTATTTAAGAAAATACATTTATATCGATTTTATTATTACTATTTTTTTAATTTGAAAGATTCCAATGTTTTAACTACGATATTGTTTTTTTCTGACTGGTACTTGCCAGTCCTTAATACTTAATTTAGGCTCTTATACGCCAAAACTGAAAATATGTTAATTTTTTGAAAGGTAAGAACTTTTTTTTATTTTATCCCTCAAGAGTTTGAATAAATATTAGTTAGAATCTTATTCATACTCTTCAACTCACTTCAATAATAAAAGGTGCTTGACCTGTGCGGTAAGAAATAGTAATATTTAATGAGCCAAGGATACTAAATAATAATAAGCGGAAAGATGAAAATATGAAAATGTTATTACAAAAAAAAAATCTAATGAGGAGGAGAGGGAGTTATGAGAAAGGAAGGTAACCACTCTGACCAGAGTGGGAGGGTCGAGTTATCATTTCGTGATCAAAACTCCCGTAGTAACAACGGCCTGACCAACGCACACAAATTGTTGAAAACGCACTAGTAGGGACGTTGCGACAATTTTTAAAAAAGGAGGAGAAGTAGGACATGTTAGATTTCCTAAATGTATTAAAATATCTTCTTTTATGTATTTGTGGAGTAAAATATTTATCCACCTCTTTTGGCTTTAAACTTTTCACTAACTCTTATAAATATTGACACTTGATAACACTCATTTTTTCCATTAAATCCTAATGTTATATCTATAGAATTTCTTCATTTCAGAGAGAGGGTTATTGTGTTTTAAATTTTAGTAGCTCTCTCATTTTTTTAAAAAATTATTAATGGGTAATTTATTTATTTTTTTATTGTAGTAATACCCAGCTATATTAAACTGTCATAATATTCCGACCTTTTTTGGCTTTAGACTTTTCACTTAGCCTGACAACAGTATATTATATTTTCAAATTAAAATGCGACATTTATCTAAAAAATCCAAACACATTAATTAGTGAACTCATAAGGTATAACCCCCACAGTTTTTCTTTTATGCATTATTAGTGCTTCGACAAAACATGGATTTATGTTACAACTTTTCCAAAAACTATATTCCAATATGTACATATTTCTGAAGTGAAAACATGCATTACAAGTAAATCAGAACCTTGCAACAGCGCCTTTCGCACCAGATATGGATAAATATCGGGTGAATACAAAACTGTGGCCTATAGCGTTTATACTCGCTTCCTAGTTGATTGCTTTCTTATAGCGTCACGTTGGGGACGTATGCGTACGTGAGGCCACGTTCAGTCGGGAAAAAAGGTTTAAAAGAAAGGAAATATGAGGAAAAGTGACGCTAAATCTATCCTTCGCATATTATTTTTGGGGCTGAAACTTCTCTTTGTAATCGTACTGAAATGTTGAAACTGGGACAGTAATGAAATTAGTAAAATTGCCTTTTGGAAGCCTAGATTCAAGATTCTTATACTGCTTTTACAAGTTTATAGAAACAGAACGGTGTCAGAACCTCTTCAAAAACAAAATAAATGCTGACCCATAGTGAAACGTGAAAAAATTTGAACTATTTTCTGATTGTCTTTTTTAATTACTGACTTTACATAAACATGGAAAATGAAAGAAACCCGTAGCATTCCAGGAGAGCTATATGATATTTTCAATAAATATTTACAACAGTCCACTTAGAACAATTATATTTCCACTCCACTGGAAATATTGCCACATATATGTATGCACTTTCATTATTTATATATACAATGATTCACTGAAGACACAAACTGTTCTTCTCTCTATCTTTCTTCCTTTGATATCTCCAACATATTTGAAGAATCTATACACAAAAGACTTGCTGACACTATGACGTTTATAAGAAAGAATAATAATAATAAAAATGTGGTACAGATCGAGGATATGCAACATAGAAAGGCCCATCAATTTGCTTTTGCTCTATTATTGAAAGGCAGATACTTTTTTAATAACTTGTTGAATGGCGGACACAGTCTTAGAAGTCTGACGAAAAGATTTGTAGCTCAAGTTGTTGACACTATAACCGTTGTTGAGCTTTAACCATGCAAAAGATTACGTCTTTGTCTTGAGCAGAAATAAATTAGTTAAAATAAGGTAATCTCATTCGTAAAAATTACTTAATATATCACATTATGCTAATAATAACTAAATGAAATTATCTTGTCTACTTACTATTTTTTATATCGATTGTTAACTTCATAAATTTGCTCATTACAGCAAGAATTGGAAACTGATATAAGATTGATATACACCCCAAAATAATTAATTATGAATACTATAATGCTATTAAATATTTATTCTATTTTTAGTCAGATGTATCAAACCTGCAGTTACCTCTACATGTCGGTTTTTGTTTTGGAAGCCACTCAGGAAATAATTTCTTTTGGAGCTAAGTAAAAATTCGTGATGAGCGTAAAGAAAAAACTATTAATAAGAAAACATGTTATGACATAAGATTGACGGCGAGAAATTTTTTTTTTTTATTAATTTATTTCTATAGATTAATGACATGGCAATCATTAGGTGACTGGAAAGTCGTGTTCCAAACCAAAGGAGTTTGAATAGGCATTGAGTACATCATAGAATATATTAGTTTCAAGAATAATCTTGACTCAAGTTCATTACAAATTACACTATTAGCAATATAATAAAAGTACTGAAGATGTTCCAGAGAAGTTTAGGTTTAATGATCGTTTTTCATCTACCCAATATTAATTTATTTATTAAATAAGTTTCATAAATTACATTATTTAATAAAAAAAATAACTAGTTACTGACTTTTACTTACTAACTTATCCAACAACTTTCCGAAGTGAAAATTTTAAAAATGCAGTACACTACTTTTTTTATTAATTTGCACGAGATAAGTTCTATTTTAATAAATTTGGATTCGTTAAACTTAAATGCTACATAACGTATTCACTTCTAGAAAATACTGCTAAAATGTTATTTTAGGAATTAGTTTAATTCAATATTTAGTGGTTTGTATTATACAATTGAAGAATTTTCAATAAAGTTAATTGGTATTATTTTAACGTCGCAAAAATCCGTTTAAGGCATACGTAGTGAGGATTATTTGGGATTCCAGCTGAATACATGGAGATAATGGTTTGAGATAAAACCTTGTAAAACACCAGAAGCCTGAATATAGGTAAGATCATCTTATCTAATTTACGTTATTTTATGAATCTCTACGAAGTTTATGTTTCTAAAATTTGAACTTATTATGATTTAGTGAATTCACTAAATTTTATACAGAAGTATAGTACTTTAAAGTAAATCCTCCAACTACGAATTTTATAAGGAACGATAGTGCTGCCAAGAAATTTTTTTATGAAATTTCTATGGACTTTTTTTATATTGACTTTGAAATACCTACATCAATATGTGCCGATTATCTATTTTCCGGTTAAGATATCTCGAAAGTTAAAAATTTAAAAAACAAAATAGAAAAACCGTAAGCCGCTACGGGTTAATGGGGATTGGATTCATGGTACAGTGACCAGAGATCCTGATGAAAGCAAGGACACAAGGGGCATGTCTCTTGAGCACACTTTCCAAACGGAGGAAAAAACAGATCGCTGATGACTGCTGACACCTAACTAAAATTAACGGTATGTTATTATCCCTTTGAAAGACAGAGAAGTATTTTATCAGATACTTGTAATTTTTTCAATAAATCAATATCCCAACCGATTCAGTTGAGGTCGTGGCCTAAATTTGCACAAAAACGAACAGTTTGTGTTCTCATGTAATCCCCAATACGTATTAGGCTTAATAGGTAATTACTATTGCTTCTCTAAAATAACAGAATTGTTATGTATCATAAACCACAAGTCGTAATAATCCTTTCATCCCAAAAAGGAAACTTGATTTTTCTGTATACCAAAATTAAGATTAGAAAATTTGAAAACCTGCTACCAGGCATTGTGAAAATCCAAACTCAAAGCCTTTGTACTATACCCCTAGTCTACAATAGTTAAATTAAGAAAATATGAAATAAGGCGTTAGATGAACAACAGAGATTATTGTAAGTTTCTTATTAAATATGCTTTTCTTCTTCTTATTATATATTATATAATGTAACAATACCATCCTGCGTAAAGTGTATAGTATTTTTTTTTTCATGTTGTATTATTGTGTGTTTTTATAAATATTTTTTTAATTATATAATTCGCTGTATAACTTATAAATGTATAAATTTATTATATTCTATAATTGAATGTAAGTAATTACTAATTATACCTGCACTACTAAAGGTATGTTCGGTATGGGATAAGCTACCAGTAGGTATGTCTGAAGTCTTATATCCTACCAAGCTTGACTCAGATCATATTCAAGATCAGGACTACAGGTAGGATACATCATTTTGTTGGTACTGACAAAAATGTCGAGTGGAAACCTTTATAAAAAAAATCAAACAATGTTTCACAACAGAACGTTGCTTATAGTTTACGTATTGAGGTGATAAGGAGATTTTTGCATCTACTCGCGGAGACAAAAGAATCACAGAACCCGTTTTTGTGGTATGGCCAATAATACTCCTGATAGGGAATATTCAGTTCGGTCGGAAACAAAAAGAATATTGCTTGAATTCACCAGCTTCCAGAGTGATACTGCTTTGCCTAGACATTTTTTTTATTTTACTATCAACGAAGAAAATCATAAGGTAAGTAGAAGAAATTTGAAAAATTTGTATTGCTTTTTAGTATTTACAGGAATACCGGCTAGAATGAGAATCTAGAAAACTTCTCACATCTTCACAGCGTTATTATTAGCAAACGAATAACAATGTATATAACAACAATACTTATATGAATCGCAAATTTTTAAAAGTTGAAAGAGTAAAAGAGCCTTTGTAAATAAGGCACTCTATACACAAGGGCAAATGGAATCGAAGCGAGAGGCACTCGAACTAGAAGCGATTGGTTGCCTAGAAACACATCGCTTCAAGTTTTGGTCTGTCTCGCTGCTTCAATTCCATCTCGCTTCGAGTACGGAGGCCACATCATTTTTTATTAAATATTTTCATGATTATTATTAATGCCTAAAGCATTTAGCTTAATAATATAAACACGACGTTTCAGCATTGCCGGTGGTGATGTCGGCAGCACTGCCGATGGAGCACAGGTCCAAGACTCCAGACCTGGTGATGGACGCAATACCGGTACAACAACTAGCTGCTGTCCTGCGGAAGCCAGTCCTCAGGCCCCAGGTGGTGGCTCCATTTCGACCTATCGTAGTAGTTCAGCCGACATCTGCTCCGGCTCCGGCGGCCTTCACTCACAACAGCATATCCCTGGCCAATCTGCAACAGTCCGCTCCGACCTCTCTTCGTCAGGCTGTCTTCGTCGAGAGCGTGCCGTCCGTTTCCATCAACCTCGATGAGGAGGCATCCGAGTCAGAGGAAGAATTAGCCGACTACCTCACTCCTCCAAGGTAACAAGCTAATCTATCAACTTTATGAAGCAAATATGATAAGCAAAGTAGTTGTTATTAACATGCATGCCTCAGCTTCCTTCTGGGATTTTATTATTATTAAAACTATTGACTACATTTTATGCAAAAACTAAATTAGCGCCAAATTATTCTATACTTCCAGTTTACAAGCTGGAGTTAATTTTGGAAAAAACAAAGACAATCCTAATTGGTTCCCATCACCTCCTTAAAATATAAACTTCTATTCTTCCATCACCTTTGACCAAACCCTTTCTTAGAAAAAACATGCCTCTGCTTTCTCCCGCCTTTTCTATTTTAAAGAGATTAAATTACCTTCACTCGTATTTCTAGTTGGAACGGTAGATTCTCAGTTAGTTCCTCAATGTTCCTCCACTTTGATAATTGTTGAACGGTATATGGGATGTCTCTGGGTATCTCGAGGCAGAAATAAAGCGATAAATAAATTGTCTTGTACTATTCATCTTCGGGATCTCCAGGGACGCCTCTATCGATATTATTTGGGGTTAAAGAGGCTTTTTACTCTTCGTAAGGATTTTCTGGCATCCTTCCTCAACTAAGTTATACCACAATCATTCTTAATTCTGAATATATATTGTTCTCTTAGATATTAATACTATCAACATTTTTTTCTCATTAAAGACTTAGAGAGTCTACTTTATTATTATCTGTCATTTTTTATGTATTATTTTTTTTTTAATGTTACTTACTGGGCTCTAAAGTCCAAACTTCTATTTCTGAAGTATTCTAAAGGAATGTGTCTCAGAATAAATCAAATTTTGATATTATTATCATCATTAATAACGATTTTAAAAATGAAAGACCGAATGCAATTTTTTTAGGTATCCATCGGTATACGAAACAGTTTACGATGCTCCTCTTCCTTCAGTGCCAAAGAAGAAGGATGAAAAAAACAAGTTGGACTCTATTCCAGGTATAGACGAAACTAGTAACGACATTTCGGATTCCTCGACTCCAGACTTCAGAAAGCAAGTAAATATTGTACTTTACGATTGTATTCAGCCATTAATTGTTTTAAATATTTACGTTGCCGAGGTTTTATACGTGGAATCTTTCACAGAAGCCAGGAGATCGAGTTGAGTTCCAGCTACACGGTCAGGCTGGGCCGAAGAGTTACAAATTTGGCTTCGACACTGGAGCAGGGTATGTCTTCTTCCATTTTATTTTTTTTTGCACGTATTCATTCACTATCAATTTAAATCCGATATATGACCTGTAATCCAATGTAGCGAAGCGGTACAGACTGGCTTCAACTCAGGTATCTATGATTAATATATACTTTTATTGGAACTTTATCTATCGCATGATCACTGTATAATACGCTTTTAAGGTTTTTAAAAGATAGTAATTATTCAAAAATAGATTTTTAATCGTATAATTTATATATACATCTAAAATTACTCACAAAATTAAAAAATAGTCTCTTGTATATATATTATTTTACCTTTTTTTATTTTATTTTATACAATTGGTTCATTCTCTTTTATTCTCATTTTCACATTTATATTTGTTTATTATAATCTTAAAAATTTAATATATTTTATGATTGTTCTTCCCATTACACAAAAACTGGTACTCCACCACGCCACCTCCTTCTATCAATATTTTTTTTCAATTCCAGCTCATTTCCTATTTTTCAGGATTGAGGTTAGTATCTTCTTATATTATTTATTTGTTTATCTATTAAACTATATTTTTCTATCACCTTGATATGTTGTTGCACATAACAACATGTAATAATATAATTCAAGCCTCATTTA
Source organism: Halyomorpha halys (assembly GCF_000696795.3). Lineage (NCBI taxonomy): Eukaryota > Metazoa > Arthropoda > Insecta > Hemiptera > Pentatomidae > Halyomorpha > Halyomorpha halys. The sequence continues at coordinate 2,287,213 of NW_027108122.1, read as the reverse complement.
TTTCCTCAGTTTTTTCTTCTTTTAATTACTTCTCTGTTGTTCTGTTTTAAATATTATTTTTCACTAATTATCGATTCTATAATTCATCGTTACATTGTCAGTTCTATCATTCATTACTATACTTGTTATTGTATAATTATTCTAATAATTTATATCTTTATCCTTTCTTCTTTATATTATTCGTTCATTTATTATATATATTATTTATCATAGGAAGACTAGAGAATATATATTGTTTTAATTAAGGTTATAAGATTCTGAACTATCTTGAACGAGGCTAATATGTTCATTTTTTCAGAAAGAATCGACAGTTCCGGTACGAAGAAAAAGACGCAGTAGGCAATGTTAAGGGACACTTTGGGTACTACGATACGAACGGAAAGTTGCAACTGTTTAACTACCACGCGGACGAAACCGGGTTTCATGCTGTACAAGTCGACTGAGAAGGATTTCTTTCAGTGAACTCACTGCCGAGTCCAATGGAGTATTCGAAAAGAAAAATGAAACTTACTGGTACCTAAACATATCTAGGCTACCTGTGATCTCGATTTAGAAGAGATAACATAATTTATAAAGACGAGTCAAAATCCAAGTGCTATTAAAAGTTATATATTTTTGTACATAACTTATTTTATTTTTTGTAATTAAATGTAAGATACTGTTTTTGAAATTATGCTCTGGTACCCAAAGAGATATATTTTGCTGTAAGATAAAAAAGCTTACAACATGATTTGCTTATATAGATTGTTTATTAACTTGGTACAAGAAATTACATTGAATTTTTGGTATCAATAGTAAATAAATTCAATTAATATAAATATATATATTTTATTTGAGTAAGTTAATGAGGAAAATGGAACCAAAGACATCAATGAATTAATTTCTCAAAACGACTTTCCAATTAATGTACACGTTCATTATTCAAAGTGTCCATCAAGGTTCCACTTATATAAATACATACACAGACAACAAATATAATAACATAGATTATTTTTTAAATTTGCAAAATTTGTATAATACACATGAAGCACCTATAGGATAAGTTGTATATTTCTTTTTATACTTGGCCATGTAATCATATAATATAATTCAAACTTACTGTTAAATATATTTTCTTCATAAATCATTTGAAGATTTAATTTTATCAATAATTATTAAATATTTTATTAATTATTGAATTTAATTAAGAATGAGTTTTTGCATGATACTTAACAAACAAGGATACCTAGAAAATAAGACTGTTATTTTAGACATTTTGTCATATAATTTGTTAATTGTTGAAAACTGACTCTGTTAATTGTTTCATTTGTTTCTAATGAGAAGTAGTAATTTAATTACTGAAGAAAAGATAAAACTAATAATTAATAAAAAAAATTATTACCTATAACTGATATTTGTATTGAAATTTGTATACAATGTAAACGTTATTTTTTAAATCTTGTTTAATAAACTGTTTCGTAAATTTATTTCTCTTTATTTCATTTATTCCTTGTAATAAGTGTCTTTACAATAAACGAGATATCTCATTTTCCAAAAATAGTTATGGAGGAGGCTGATAACATTTATCCTAAGACTATATAAGTAAAAAAATGTATGCATAGGTTAAATAAATGAATGTTCTGGACCAGTTTGAAACAGCTCTGTAGTCTTTACTTCCCACAACTAGAATTTTTTTTTATTTTTACCTCTGAATGAAAACTTTTTTATTTATTTATTTATTTATTGCCATTTATAATTAGAATTTATTTAATGCATGTAGAGAAACTACAAAGGTAGCATTTTATTGATGTTTTACATTAGCAGGTCTCGTGGCCATCTTCTTTTCAGGCAACTCGGAGGATTTTCAGGAATAACAAGGTTAGAAACTAGTGGTTTGGGAGTTTATAATGGAAGGAATGATATCTGGTTCAGACTAGATCGGTTACTTATGGAACATTAAGGTCTATATAGGTCTTTAACTAGGGATAATTTCCATGGGTCAGGAAAATATGGAGTTAAAAACAAATATACTCGGTTTTTTTGTAAGGCTGTTATCAATGTGACACTCACGTTCCAACCCCTAAATGATATTCTTTGTAGTTAAAACAATTTTTTTTTATGCATTGGACTTACTTATCATTTCAGATCATTAAAAACAAGAAGTTGCAAATAGAACCTACATTTTCGATTGTCCAACTGATCCTCCAAACCTCAGTCTTACAGATTTAGAGTTAAGAGAAGTCTTAGTTTTTTTTATTCTACTTCATACGGTTAAGTATGTGATCGGTTATGAAAACTTCAATCACCATCGACTGAAAGTGGGTACGGATCAAGAACACACAATTTTTCATTGTAGACATGACCATATTCTCCATACATTAATATATTTTGCTTTATTCTGATGATACTCAGAAAAAGAATTTCATTGTTTTAAGATAGGTATTTTTTATACAACAGAGTTATGTTATTTTCGTTGGTCAACCATATTTTTTTTAATTGGTTACATATTACAGTTTTGTTTTTCTTAGATTTACTATGCAGACTGAATTAGTTCATTATTTTGAGATCGAAATCATCAATGACAAAACAATTGAAGAGTACACGAGAAAAATAATTTTAATCCACTTTTTGTAGAAATGAAACTGGTAATGGAGGCCTCTTCTGAGGAAAATGAAGTAGTATCCTTTCCTATGATTTTATGTTTGATTTTTAATATTTGTTTTATTAATTTAGTTTACACTTACCAAGAGACTTTATTTTCGTTAAATGCGTTTTACAGTTATTTTTGTGGTAAAGAACGATTTATCTCTAAACATTTTTAAGGGTTTAAAAGAAATGTGAAATTTGAAAAATAAACAATTTTCTCTATTTGATTAGTGATTAAACATTCTCGCCGTTCATTAAGAGTAATTCAAAACTGAATTAAACCAGTATATAATTTTTTATCTATATATATCTGTATTATATTTTATGTATATAATTTTTTTTTTTGATCCCTCTAAAAATAGAAAAGGACATTAAATTAATAGATTTTATTACGTATGGTTGCATAATTCAGATTGGATATTACCTTTTTCTACCAATGGTACTTGAAGGTATACGGTGAAATACTTATCTGATGTTTTGCTATGTCTGTTCTCTATGAATTCTACTAGGGATATTTGGAGGTGAGGGGCCTCCTCGTATTCGAATATAATGCCCATAATAGCACTGTATATAAATATTACTATCTTTAGAAAATCAGAAGTATTGGCATGTATTCAAAATATCTCATACTGCATCCAATATCTCCATCCATTGGAATATATTCATCATCATCATCTCTTGCGCTACAACTCTTGTAGAGTAAAGGCCTCGCGCAACTTAGTCCACCAGTCCTCTTAGTACAAGAGCCGGGAAGAAAAAAATGATTTATTCCCTAAGTCTTTATTATATCTAATATATTCCAATATATTATGGAGTGGCAGCGGATTCCAGGTCTATCTTGGGAAGATAGCGGCAACAATTAGAGATAGTACAAGAGCCCAAGAGGAGAAAAAAGGCAGTTATCTCACCCCAATTTTTTATTACTTTAATAAATACTAGGTATAATTACTAGTCAAAATTGATGAGTCTGCCAAGTATAGATAGGGAGAATAAAAATAGCGGTTGTTTCAAAACATTAATTTTTCATTCGAAGCTCTATATCTTAAAAACTACCAACAACACTAGAAAACCTAAGAGCACATTATTTAAAGAAGAGTAATTTTGCTGAAATATTAGCCATAAAAGAGCTATTTACGTCCAATAGGTCTCGGAGATATAGCTTTTTAAAAAGCAAAATTTCTTAAGAATCTACTGAAAGATTAGTAGTTAGTTAATTTATTTTGAGAAATCTATATCTCAGGAACTATGTGACGTACAGATGTCTATTAGTACTCAAATTAAAGCTAGGATAATGGACTATAAAGTAGTTTATGACCTTAACCTTCGTAGGAATAGTAGTTTTCATGATATTCGCTAAAATAAATTGATTTATAGTTGTTCGGACAATGAGTTTGATTTATGAAAAACTTCATTTCAGAAACCGTTTGACGTACAGATGTCTGCCAGCGCTCAAATTAAAGCTAGTTAAATTTACTATAAAATAGTTTATAACGTTTATCTTTGTAGGAATAGTGTTTTTATGATATTTAACAAAATAAATTCAAAAAATCTTAATTTCTAGTTGTTCGTATATAATGTTGATTTTTGAATAAATATATCTCTAGATCCATAAGACGCACATATGATTGCCACCACTTGAAATGAAGGAACTTTAACTTACTATAAATTAGTTTATGACACTTATCTTCGTAGGGATAGTAGTTTTATGATATTCGCATATGAATAAAAACGTGACAAATGAAAATTTATCCGAACAACCATAAATGAATTTATTTTAGCAAATATCATAAAGACTACTTACTACTCCTACTAAGATAAACATAATATACTACTTTATAGTTCATTAAACTAGCTGTAATTTGAGTGCTAATTGACATCTGTACGTCAAATGGTTTTTAAGACATAAATTTTTCAAAATAAATTCACTAACTACTGATCTTTCAGTACGTCCCATATAACATTTTTATGAAATGTTGCTTTTTAAAAAGCTATATCTCGAAAACTATTTAACGTAAATAACTCTATTAGGGCTCATACTTTAGCAAATTTACTCTTATTTTAATGACGTTCTCTTAGGTTTTCTTGTGTTGTTTCTACTTTTACTTCTCTAAGTTATAGAGTTCCGAATGAAAAATTAAATTTGTTAATGCTTTGAAACAGCCGCCATTTTTTATTCCCCCTACCTATACTTGGCAGACTCATCAGATTTGACTAGTAATTATAAATAGTTTTCATAAAAGTAACCAAAAATTGGGGTGAGATAACTGCCTTTTTTCTCCTCTTGGGCTCTTTTACTATCTCTAATTGTTGCCGCTGCTCCCCAATTGCGGATTCCCAAGATAGACCTGGAATCCGCTGCCATTCCATAATATATTGGAATATATTAGATATAATAAAGACTTAGGGAATAAATCCAAAATTGTACGACTATAATTTTTCAAGGTATTTAAAGTCTAGAATATCCTAGTTAAGATCCCCATGATAACCACTCAAAAGTAATAAAAAATTCTAGTATAATTGTGGCTCTCATTACTTAGGAATAAACTGTTCCACTCAACCTCGCTCATCACTGTCAGTTAAAGATAAAATAAAAAGACTAACAAATAAAGGTGATTATTGCTATTTTTATTTGACGTAGTTTATTTCCACTTCTTAGAATGACGGATTTTGACGATTTCTTCGACACCTAACGCAATTCGGTTAGTTTTAACTATTGTCAATACTTTATATCCTAATTTGATAAAAAACATATTTTGGTTCTAGTATAACAATACCTAATGGAATAATTAATTATACAACAATACTTTAATATGTTTTCTGAATATTAAACTCAACTTCAATGCTAATGTTTAGTTCCAACATTGTGATGAGTTGGCTATCAGTGTTAGTTGTTTTTCCAGTCCAAATGTTTAGGCCTTTACTTTTACTTTAAGGTGTTAGGTTTTTTTTTTTTGTTATTTTCGAGTGAAGAAAGTAGTAGGCCTAAACAAAGGTAGTTTATCCAAAGATCCGAAAAAGAAAGCGATGGATAATTCGTTTTCTCTGTTTCTGATCACGTGAAAAGAAATTCTCAAGGAATCAATGAGGCATTAAGTGACGGTTGAGGAGCCCATGAATTTTTTTTTCAAAATTTTCCTTCGCCGTATATACGCATTAAATAATTTCATTTGAACCATTCCCTCTCTTGGTGCTGAGATGCTCAAAAGAGGGCGACCGCGCCATCAAAATGGCGCATTTTTGAATTATTATGAAGTTTTTGGAGGGAACAATGTACAGTGTTTCTGTTTGAGAGAGCATTCAAACCAGAGAAAGAGGAAAAAAACACTAACACATCAATCAGTTCTAACATTAAA